>NC_045991.1:10965039-11118531 GCF_010909765.2 Amblyraja radiata
AACACTCCCACCGTTTGGTGATCCCCCGCACTGCAGGCCCATCCAGTTTGTGGTCAACACTCCCACCGTGTGGATTAAGAAAGAACTGCAGATGCTGGGAAAATCAAAGGTGGACAAAAATGCTGGAGTAACTCAGCGGGTGAGGCAGCATCTATGGAGAGAAGGAGTAGGTGACGTTTCAGGTGGAGACCCTTCTTCAGACTGATGTTGGGGTGGGGGGTGCGGGATAGAGGAGGGAAGAGGCAGAGACAGTCGGCTGTGGGAGAGCTGGGAAGGGAAAGGAGGGAGAAAACACTGGAATTGGAGAATGGGAAGATGTGGCCAATGTTGGAATCCCGTTGGAGGTGGCGAAATGTTGGAGGATTATCTGTTGTATGTGACGGTGGACGGTGAGGACAAATAGACAACAGGTGCAGGAGTAGAGGCCATTCGGTCCTTCGAGCCAGCACCACCATTCAATGTGATCACGGCTGATCATCCACAATCAGTTCCCCGTTCCTGCCTTCTCCCCATATCCCTGACTCCGCTATCATTAAGAGCCCTACCAAGCTCTCTCTTGAAAGTATCCAGAGAACCGGCCTCCACCGCCCTCTGAGCCAGAGAATTCCACAGATTCACAAGTTTCCTCATCTCCGTTCTAAATGGCTTACTCCTTATTCTTAAACTGTGGCCCCTGGTTCTGGACTCCCCCAACATCGGGGACATATTTCCTGCCTCTAGCGTGTCCAAACCCTTAATAATCTTATATCTTTCAATGAGATATCCTCTCATCCTTCTAAACTCCACATAGTGTACAAGCCCAGCCGCCCCATTCTCTCAGCATATGACAGTCCCGCCATCCCGGGAATTAACCTGGTGAACCTACGCTGGGCTCCGTCAATAGCAAGAATGTCCTTCCTCAAATTAGGGGACCACAACTGCACACAATGCTCCAGGTGTGGTCTCACCAGGGCCCTGTACAACTGCAGAAGGACCTCTTTGCTCCTATATTCGAAATTCTTGTTATAAATGCCATCAGGCCATTGTCTTCACTCACTGCCTGCAATGGGGGACATGGGGACTCTGTCCTTGTTACGAGTAGGGGGATGGGGAGTAAGAGCAGAGCTGTGGGATATAGAGGAGACCATGATAAGAGTGCTGGAGAAACTCAGCAGGTCAGGCACCATCTCTGGAGGAAAAGGATGGGTGATATTTTGGGTAAGAACCCTTTTGTCCCATCGCAAAATCCCTTGTTTCTCCATAGATGCTGCTTGACCCACTGAGTTACTCCAGCAATATGTCTATCTTTGGTATAAACCAGCACCTACAGGTCTTTGTTTCTACATTTACATCAGCCAGATTCAATTTCAGCTGTGATAAGGTTAGGGTATCATCACTTTAGTAAACATAGAAAATAGGTGCAGGAGGAGGCCATTCGGCCCTTCGAGCCAGCACCATCATGATCA
The DNA here is from genome assembly GCF_010909765.2 of Amblyraja radiata. Classification (NCBI taxonomy): domain Eukaryota; kingdom Metazoa; phylum Chordata; class Chondrichthyes; order Rajiformes; family Rajidae; genus Amblyraja; species Amblyraja radiata. The sequence goes on from NC_045991.1 coordinate 10,966,485, forward strand.
TGGCTGATCATCCCCAATCAATATCCCATGCCTGCCTTCCCCCCCATGTCCCTTGATTCACTCTCCCACTAGTGGAAACATCCTTTTAGTTCGGAGATACAGCACAGAAACAACACCAGTTGCACCAGAAAAAAATCCTCATTAATACAATACAATACAATTTATTGTCATTTGGACCCCTTGAGGTCCAAACGAAATGTCGTTTCTGCAGCCATGCATTACAAACAAATAGACCCAAGACACAACATAATTTACATAAACATCCATCACATTTAAAAACCCTGGACACTTCAAATGACAACAATTGAAAGTAAAAGTCAGCAGAATGAATCAAAGATGCAAACACAATTCAGTAGAGAGCTGTAGTGTTCTCACCGACTTCATGCCCTGGAGATGTAGATCCACATCAGACACAAGGGGAGACTCCCTGTCTCTACCCTGAGCTCTGCTCCCATCCACAGCCCAGTACAACTACACCCAGGCACTCCACAACTCCGCCTTTTATACACAGCAGCTGACAATTTTCTAATCAGCTTCAATCAAGCCAATGGCCACATTAACCCTTCGCCCACCAGTGGCCAATCAATGTTTGTATCACACATCATGATATCCACCTGGGGCAGTAGTTGTCTGTAGGACAATAATTGGACAAAATGCCCCATCTAAACTAGTCCCACCCTGACCAACATGCCCCATCTACACTAGTCCCACCCCGACCAACATGCCCCATCTACACTAGTCCCACCCTGACCAACATGCCCCATCTACACTAGTCCCACCCCGACCAACATGCCCCATCTACACTAGTCCCACCCCGACCAACATGCCCCATCTACACTAGTCCCACCCCGACCAACATGCCCCATCTACACTAGTCCCACCCCGACCAACATGCCCCATCTACACTAGTCCCACCCCGACCAACATGCCCCATCTACACTAGTCCCACCCCGACCAACATGCCCCATCTACACTAGTCCCACCCCGACCAACGTGCCCCATCTACACTAGTCTCACCCCGACCAACATGCCCCATCTACACCAGTCCCACCCCGACCAACATGCCCCACCTACACTAGTCCCACCCCGACCAACATGCCCCATCGACACTAGTCCCACCCCGACCAACATGCCCCATCTACACTAGTCCCACCCCGACCAACATACCCCACCTACACTAGTCCCACCCCGACCAACATGCCCCATCTACACTAGTCCCACCCCGACCAACATGCCCCATCTACACCAGTCCCACCTGCCCGCGTTTGGCCCATGTCCCTCCAAACCTGTCCTATCCAAACGTATCTTAAACGTTGAGATAGTCCCTGCCTCAACTACCTCCTCTGGCAGCTCATTCCATACACCCACCACTCTCTGTGTGGAAAAGTTGCCCCTCAGATTGACATTATTAATGTGAACCATTTGTACACAACTCTGCTGGTGTGAGTAATAAATGAAATGATAGATAGTGGTGGAGCGGTAGAGTGTCTGCCTCACAGCACCAGAGACCCGAGTTCCATCCTGAATACGGGTGCTGTCTGTACGGAGTTTGCACGTTCTGCCCGTGACCTGCGCGGGTTTTCTCCGGGCGTTCCAAAGACCTGCTGGTTTGTAGGTTAATTGGCTTCTGTAAAATTGTCCCTAATCTGTGTAGGATGGAGCTAGTATACGGAGTGATCACTGGTCGACGATGACGATGGGCCGAAGGGCCTGTTTCCGTGCAGTATCTCTAAAATCTAAACAATACCCGGTGACTTGGCCTCCACCGCCCTCTGTGGCAATGAATTCCACAGATTCACCACCCTCCGGCTAAAGAAATTCCTCCTCATCTCCTGTCTAAAGGCATGGGTGGGAAAGGCAGAGAGGGTGAGGGGCCAGAGGTGGGCATGTGGGACTAGCTACGTTAGGCGTGGCTGTGTGTTTCTGTGCTGCGGGACTGACTGACGGGGCTCAACAGGGTAGTAGTTTGATGCTTCAGCCTGCAGCAACCCAGGAGAACTGTGTTCCAGATGCTACATTAGTTTGTTGTTCTGCACATCGATCGGGAGACGATGAAATCTCCCGTTCACACACAGCCGCCAGAGCAAACAGTGTACATACAGTGGTGACAAACGCTGTAATAAATGTAATATCCAGTGCAGAACAGTGTACATACAGTGATGACAAACGCTGTAATAAATACAATATCCAGTGCAGAACAGTGTACATACAGTGATGACAAACGCAATATCCAGAGCAAACAGTGTACATACAGTGGTGACAAACGCTGTAATAAATACATGTCAGCAGCGCGTTAGTTTTTTCAACCTTTTTTTTATTTTTTAGTATGTTTTAAAGTATGTATTTAATGTTCCTTTGTGTGTTTTGTGTGGGGGGTGGTGTGGGGGGTGCGTGGGGAGCGGTGTGTGGGGGGCGGTGTGTGGGGGGCGGTGTGTGGGGGGTGGTGTGGGGGGTGGTGTGTGGGGGGCGGTGTGTGGGGGGCGGTGTGTGGGGGGTGTGGGGGGGGGGTAAGGGGGAAACCGCTTCGGTCGCCTTCTCCATGGAGAGGCGACTTTTTCCAGTTCGTCTCCCCCGTGGCCTAACATCAAGGATCGGCGCGGCCTTTCCCGGAGACGCGCCCGGGGCTCCAGCGGCGGGCGCAGCGTGGACTCTCGTTGTGGAGCGGGTGAGCCCTCGCTGGAGGGGAGCGCTCCGTTTCGCTGGCCCGGGGCAGCCGGCAGCCTGAAGTCGCAGCCTGAAGCCGCGGCCTGCAGAGTTCCAGCTGGTGCGGCGTCTACAGCCCGGGATCTCACGTTGGGGACCCGGGGGAAGAAGAAGCCACCACAGCCGGCCCGCGGCCAACTTCTACCGCGGGGCCGGCATGGACTTGCCATCACCCCTGGAGGGGAGCTTCGACCGCCGGCCCTGCAGTCTACGGTGCTTCTGGCTGCGGCGGAGACTTTAAATCTCGACCGCCGGCCTGCGGCCTACAACAATCTAAAGCCGCGGTCTCCGGTGAGGAAGAGCCGACCCTGGACTGACTCTGGACTCTGGTCCTGTCCACGGGGGGGGGGGGGAAATGGAGGAGGACTGGTCAAATGTTGTGCCTTCCACCACAGTGATGAATGCTGTGGTGGATGTTTGTGTTACATTTTTATTGTGGTTGTGTGTTCTTTATTATTGTATCGCTGCTGACAACCTAAATTCCACCGACCCTGGTTGTGTGGCAATAAATTATATCTATCTAATTATATCTATATCCAGTGCAGAACAGTGCAAGATTGTGTTGCCCGGGGTAGCACAAGTTAAATAAAATATACTCAGACCAAGTTATGAAACTTTATCAACACACAAAAGAATTACATTTTGAATTCGGTGATAAACCACAAAAACTATTAGCACGTCAACTTTGTAAACGAGACGGGGAAAAACAGTTTACAAAATTAGATCAGATCAGATATTAACACTGCCAAAATATATCAATGACAAATTCTTACAATACTATCAAACACATTACTCAACTAAAGTGACAGAACAATCAGCAGGAATGGAAGCATTTCTACAGAAAAGTAATCTTACGGGTTTAGATCTCAAAGAGAGAGAATCACTAGGTGTTGAAATAACGGTAAAATATATCGAAAAGTCAATTAGATGTTTAAAAAACGGAAATGCCGCAGGTCCTGATGGCCTAAGTTCTGAATTTTATTAAAACATTTATGATCTGATCTCTCCACGCTTACAGACACTGTATAAATACGCCTACACTCAACAGAAACTGCCAGAAACTTTAAATGAATCCACAATAACACTTATACTAAAAACTGATAAGGATCTTGAAGATCCAGGTTCATATAGAGCAATAGCTCTCTTAAATACTGATCAGAAAATATGAACCAAAATCCTATCTCATAGATTGAATTTAGTGATTAACAAATTAATACACCCCGACCAAACAGGTTTTATTCCAAAACGTTACTCATTTTATAATCTGAGACGACTATTTAATATGATATACTCCAATAGAATTGCTAATGCAAACCTAGCAATCATTTCGTTAGATGCTGAAAAAGCATTTGACCAGGTGGAATGGTCATATTTATTTTAGGTGATGGAAACATTTCAACTGGGGGAGAAATACTGCACATGGGTTAAATTTATATATTCTAATCCAACAGCTAGAATATTAACAAACCAAATGTTATCAACTAAATGTAATCTTTCTAGAGGTTGTAGACAAGGATGCCCGCTATCCCCATTATTATTTGCTCTTGCAATTGAACCACTAGCAGAAAGTATTAGAGCCCATCCAGAAATACACGGGTATAATACTAAATACACAATGAATACAATCTCTTTATATGCGGATGGTGTATTCATATATATTACAAAGCCAGAAACTAGTTTTCCAAACCTATTAAATCTAATAACTCAATTTGGTCAGTTTTCGGGATATAGAATTAATTGGAATACAAGCAAAATCATGCCAATAACAAAACTCAATTTACATACATTACAATAATGCCCTTATAAAACAGTGAAGGAAAATTTTAAATATTTAGGAATTTATGTAACTAAGACATATACTTCTTTATTTAAATTAAACTTCCGACCTTTACTGAATAAACTACATAAGAATATTCAGTATTGGAAAACACTTCCCATTTCAATGTTAGGTAGAATTAATGCTATAAAAATGATCTTTTTACCGCAATTACTGTACCTATTTCAATCAATTCCGATATATCTTTTTAAAAAGGTCGATTCTATTGTTACAAGCTTCATCTGGGATTATAAAAATCATAGAATAAGCAAAAAACAAGTATGTAAATCAAAGACAAATGGAGGTTTAGCCGTACCAAATTTTCTGTTTTATTTTTGGGCAGTCCATATTAAAAACATGAATTTCTGGCTGGAAGAAATGGATCAGCAACCAGATTAGTTAAGGATGGAAAAGTAAGACTGTTTGCCTTTTGAAATTGGTTCGATTATATTTGCTCCCACAAAACTGCACAAAAAACCCTATAATACATAGTGGTATACGAATCTGTAAACAATTAGAAAAGGCTTTAAAATTGGATAATATATCACTCTGTTCCCCCATTGTAAACAATCCTTTATTTCAACCATCCATATTGGATAAAGGTTTTACACAATGGAAAAATTGTGGAATTAAAAAGATGCGACATCTTTATAGGAAAGGCACTTTTCTCTCATTTCAGGAGTTACAACAAATCTACGGTTTACACTCAAATAACCTTTTCAGATATCTATAATTTAGAGATTATGTTAAATCTAATACACAAGATTATAAGACTAAGGAACCAGAAATCCTTGATGAATGTTTGACCAAACATCCTAATACAAAAAAATTAATAGCTTATATTTATAACTTCCTCTTAGACAGCGAGGGCCCATCGATGGAATTATATAGACACACATGGGAAAATGAATTAGGCCAACCTATAACAAAAGATATTTGGGATGAAAGTCTACAACATATACATCAATACTCGTTAAATGCCAGGCATGCTTGAATACAATTACACAGATTACATTACTCCAAAGCAAAACTAAATATAATTTTCCCACATATCTCTCCTATCTGTGATAAATGTCAGCATCTAGAGGCTAACCCAGCACATACTTTTGTAAACTGTATAAAAATCAAACATTTCTGGATTGATATTTTTAGAATAATTTCTGAAGTTATTAATACTAAATTAGATCCCAATTCAAAACTAAAAATACTTGGCATAAAAGAACAAAGTCTAACACTCACAACAAACCAAAGAGACTTTCTTGATTACAGTATAATAATCTGGGGAAAATTAATACTAACATTTTAGAAAGGCCCTATAACCCCCACAATTAAAATGTGGATTATGGAAATGTCGGAGACTCTACACCTGGAAAGAATCAGATTTGTCTTAATGGACAAACAAGAACTTTTTGTTAGAATATGGTCTCCATTCATTGACTATTTGAAGGGGTAGATCGGTCCAGCACGGGAACCTAATCGAAGCTTGAACTCAGGATTAGATGAAAGTTATACTTTATAATCCACAAACCTATCTCCAATGATGTATTATTAGTAAATCATTCCATTATTTTATTTATCTTGACATTTGTGGGGGGGTTTTCCTCTTTCTCTCTTACTTTCTATCTTAAAACAAACTAGAAGCAGAACCAATCCACAACTGCTAATAACTGATATACATGAAATGTTTGCTTCTAATAAAAATAATAAATACAAATAAAAAGCTGGAATGTATTGTCACATGCACCAATTAAGGTCCAGTGATATTTGAGTTACCACACAGCCACACTGAGTAAAAAGCAACAAGACACACAGCCACATAAAATAAAATCTAACATCAACATCCACCACAGTGGAATCCACATTCCTCACTGTGATGGAGGGTAATAAAATTCAATCATCTTCCCCTTTTGTTCACCCGTGGTCGGTCGGGGCTGTTGAACCCTCCGCAGTCGCCGCTCGCTCACTGCCGGCCAACACACGACATAAAAGTCCCTTTAAACTTCCATGATCCAAAGACATCCTCATGAAGAAGGCCTACGCTTGGACAGATATCCAGCCAGAAGATGCGAAAGCATTGCTGGAGTTTGCGATATTTCTTACAAGTACGAAATAAATGACTACCCTCTTAGACCACATGCAAGAAATGAATGTGGTTGGCAATATGAAAATGATCACTTTAAAACTGCCCTATAGACTTAGAGAAAAGATAAAGCTGGTCTGTTAGAGGAATATGAGAATGGAGAGGCCATTCTTCCTGATCTGGGGAACTTTATAGAAAAGGAAGTACGGTTCATGTCAAATTTACACTGTGGGAGTATTCAAGATCCTAAACCAATCGCAACTGTCAAAGGTTCTACCTTTACTAAAACAAAAGGAAGATCAGGACCTAAGGGAAGTAGTTTTGTTTCCGCTGTAAATACCTGCAGAAACGAAAGGCCAAAAGGAAGAAGCTACATCTACTGTTAAACCAAGATGGTTCTGCTTGTCATCCAGTGAGAAGATACATCTACTGTTAAACCAAGATGGTTCTGCTTGTCATCCAGCGAGAAGAAGATACATCTACTGTTAAACCAAGATGGTTCTGCTTGTCATCCAGTGAGAAGAAGATACATCTACTGTTAAACCAAGATGGTTCTGCTTGTCATCCAGTGAGAAGAAGATACATCTACTGTTAAACCAAGATGGTTCTGCTTGTCATCCAGTGAGAAGAAGACAGAGGAATGACAAAGAGATGGCCCACGAGGGGAGGGAAGGGAAGGGAAGGGGGCTGTCGATGACTCGTCAGCTCAGACCTTGCATCTCATCCCAAGAATGGACACCACATTCTTGACAGGGCCAAGGAGAGCTTGTAATAGGAACACTTCTCCATCCGTTTCCCACCACGGATGGCTGACCTGCTGAGTTCTACCGGTGCTTTGGTGGGGAATGGACAGGTGACGTGTCGGGTCTGGACCCTTCTTTGGACTGATGCAGTCGGGGGAGAAAGCTGGAAAAAAGAGATGTGGTTGGGACAGACTCCAGGACTTGATTAGGAGGGGGGAGTCTCCTTAATTTGGGGTATGTGTACAAGACAGACTTACGACAGTTCGGAGAGATGACAACCAAACAAGCACAAAGCAAATGCACAATAAACCCACAAAACAATTTCCAAAGTCTCCGTTCGGTCTCAATATTTTTGTAGGAATACAGATTTCCTTGGACATGAGCCTGATGGGCTGAATGGCCTCTTCTGCGCTGGGTCATTCATTCTGATCCCTCAGATCTGGGTCAGAATTCAGGGTCTGCAAGCGACAGCTTCGTTTGAATTGTTTGTGACATTTCCTGTAACTTCCCGTGGATTTCTGCAGCTCTGTATCAAACAAGAGCAACAAATATGCTTTAAATAAAGAGGTTATCCTGCAATGATAAACAATAGGCTGGAAGTGATAGGTAAGAGGGAGTTTGGAGACAAAGTTGGGAACATTTACATGTCCATTTCATGTAAACATAAACACTCATTAGGAGAACGAGGAGTTCTGTAGCCCCATTGAAGGAAGGATGTGAAGGCTTTAGAGAAGATGCAGAAGAGATTTACCAGGATTTCGTCTGCATTTGAGTGGGAATAAAATGCAACATTTATGAAGTTTTATGAAGGGTTGTGGTAAAAACAGCTCTGAGAGTGGCGTTTAAGAGGTTTTTAGATAGTTAGATAGGCACTTTAATATGCAGGGAGTGGGGAGGTTTGGATCATGATTTCATAGCAAGAGGATTTGAGTATAGGAGCAGGGAGGCTCTACTGCAGTTGTACAGGGTCTTGGTGAGACCTCACCTGGAGTATTGCGTACAGCTTTGGTCTCCTAATCTGAGGAAAGACATTCTTGCCATAGAGGGAGTACAGAGAATGTTCACCAGACTGATTCCTGGGATGTCAGGACTTTCATATGAAGAAAGACTGGATAGACTCGGCTTGTACTCGTTGGAATTCAGAAGATTGAGGGGGGATCTTATAGAAACTTACAAAATTCTTAAGGGGTTGGACCGGCTAGATGCAGTTAGATTATTCCCGATGTTGGGGAAGTCCAGAACTAGGGGTCACAGTTTAAGGATAAGATGGAAGTCTTTTAGGACCGAGATGAGAAAATCATTTTTTACACAGAGAGTGGTGAATCTGTGGAATTCTCTGCCACAGAAGGTAGTTGAGGCCACAGTTCATTGGCTATATTTAAGAAGGAGTTAGATGTGGCCCTTGTGGCTAAAGGGATCTGGAGGTATGGAGAGAAGGCAGGTACAGGATACTGAGTTGGATGATCAGCCATGATCATTTTGAATGGCGAATGGTGCAGGCTCGAAGAGCCGAATGGCCTCTACTCCTGCACCTATTGTCTATGTGTCTATGTTTCTATGAGTAGGTAAAGGGAATTAGTTTAAGAGGTTTTTAGATAGGCTCATTAATATGCAGGGAACGGAGAGATTTGGATCATGAGCAGGCAAAAGGAATTAGTTTAAATTAGCATCATGATCAACATCGACATTATGGGCCAAAAGGGGCCTAATTCTGTGGTACCCGGATATGGCATCGAAGGACGAGAAGCTGAAGAAAAGAAGTCGAAGCCAAATAACCGAATGGAAACAAAACCAAAACGGCAACGAACCGAATGTCCGCTCTGCTGAATAATGGACATGACGTTGGCGGGGGTTGGGACTTGTCGGCAATTGTTCCAGGCCCCCCGCGTCCATCACATCACTGGCCGGTGGAGGCGGGAGGGTGGGGGTCATTTTCACACACAAGCCATTGTTTGACTTTTCGGCAGAGCGGTCATTCGGTTATTTGGCGTTTCAGCTACGTTTCCATTCGGTGAGTTGGCGTTTCAGCTACGTTTCCATTCGGTTATTTGGCGTTTCAGCTACGTTTCCGTTCGGTTATTTGGCGTTTCATCTACGTTTCCATTCGGTGAGTTGGCGTTTCAGCTACGTTTCCATTCGGTTATTTGGCGTTTCAGCTACGTTTCCATTCGGTTATTTGACGTTTCAGCTACGTTTCCATTCGGTTATTTGGCGTTTCATCTACGTTTCTATTCGGCTATTTGTCTTCGACTTCTTTGCTTCAAATTCTCATCCTTCGATGCCACGTCCACATACTATTTCTGTGCTGCACTGTTCGATACAAAACACTAAAATACAGATTGTCATCACTCTAATATGTTCTGTGAACAGCCATTTCCTCAATGTCAGAGACAGCCCGCCATTGGTTTCTGATATATTGAAAAGCTCATGAAATTCTCACCCTGTTCATCCTCCACGAGCAGCAAATTAGTCCAAGAGCGACGGCCAGTTTAATCACCAAGTAGCCCAGAACTATGATGATCCTAATGTCTGTGAAGGACGAAATGTCTAATGATCCTGTGAAGGATAAAATTGACATTTTAATTTCCTTTCTCCACCGTGTTTCATAATTAAATACTCCTGTCTGTGATGTGACAACATTCTGAATTAGACACTGGGACTCAGTGAGAAAAATTTGTGGCACGTCTAAGTCCAGGGTACCTTTTATTTCGTGTCCATAACATCTGAGTACTTCTGTTTGATATATTCTGCTTCATTACTTTTGGAACATTGTGAATATGTTTTGGGTCTGAATATACACAAAATAGGTTGATCCATTATCTAAACTGATGTCAACCAGGTGTCTACACAAGAGGGCGTGGATACAGATTCACAGCTGAGACTCTGCAGGATCTGAATTCTTACTCTGGGCCGTATTGCCTGAGGAGCTAATAGGGTCATAGAGTGATGCAGTGTGGAAACAAATCTGTCAGCCCAACTTACATGTCCCAGTTACACTAGTCCCACCTCCCCCAAGCTTGGTCCATATCCCTACAAACCTGTTCTATCCATTACCAAGTGAGGCGTGAGAGGCATGGCTCATTCACTTGGGTTTATTTAAAGAAATGTCCATTCTATAAAGGTGTAATCTTGGTTCAATGTTACCCTCATGTATGGGTTTGAAAGATCTGTGTTTCTGTAACATGTAAACACAAAATACTTCATATTTGTTGTTGCTTTATTCACTGATATAACATTATGCCATCAATCGACAGGCTCCAGTGAAGTTACACTTTGATCTGTAGCATTGGGCATTGATGGAAATATGGGAGACTTTGAGAGAAATTGTTTTATTTAGGATTATACAGGGAAAAGGGTTGGAAGTTTGCAACCTTCACGTGGTCCGCCCTGTGTCAACTAATGCAATCAACTCGACGTGTACAAACGGAAGATCAAATAGAACAAGTTGGGATGGAATGAAACCTCCCGGAGACTCCCGAGAGCGGTGTGGGAGGTGAATGTCTCTGTTAGTCTGCAGGAGGTGGTTCAGGTTCAGGTTCAGGTTCAGGTTCAGGTTCAGGTTCAGGTTCAGGTTCAGGTTCAGGTTCAGGTTCGGGTTCGGATTCAGGTTCGGGTTCAGGTTCAGGTTCAGGTTCAGGTTCGGGTTCGGGTTCGGGTTCGGGTTCGGGTTCAGGTTCAGGCTCGGGTTCAGGTTCGGGTTCGGGTTCGGGTTCGGGTTCAGGTTCAGGCTGTGGACAGAAGCAGCCCAGAGGATGCCTGCACGGGGACTGACCCGGACACGTTGGCACTTCAAGTGGATCGGCTCATTCCCATTATTCCCACCATCCCTCTCCCATTCACACCCATTGATTCCCTGTCCTTCTCCCAGCTGAATGCTGATCCCAAGCCCGAGTCTGCAGCAGCTGGAATCACTTCAAGCAACACCAGACTCGGAGAGAAGGGTCAGTGTGGGGGAGAGGGGATGAATTGTTGTTCAGTGTTGATGTGTGGGTCGGGACCCCCAGTGTGAGTGTGAGCAGCAAGTGCTGGTGACTACACTTTCTATCTGACACTTTGACGTGAGTCCTGTATCAGTTTCTCAGTCTCAGATACAGGAGCATTGATGACAAGATGAGGCCTGTATGAGTATCCCAGTCTCAGATACTGGAGCATTGATGGCAAGACGAGTCCTGTATCAGTATCTCAGTCTCAGATACTGGAGCATTGATGGCAAGATGAGTCCTGTATCTGTATCTCAGTCTCAGATACTGGAGCATTGATGGCAAGATGAGTCCTGTATCAGTATCTCAGTCTCTGATACTGGAGAATTGATGGCAAGATGAGTCCTGTATCTGTATCTCAGTCTCAGATACTGGGGCATTGATGACAAGATGAGTCCTGTATCTCAGTCTCAGATACTGGAGCATTGATGGCAAGATGAGCCCTGTATCAGTATCTCAGTCTCAGATACTGGAGCATTGATGGCAAGATAAACTGACAAAATACTTTACTGAACAATGGTTACAGAAATACATCCCCCTGCTGTGCTGTGTGTGTGTCTGTCACACAGAGACAAGCAGGCAGCTGCTCCACACAGAGACTTTCTGGAAACTTCTCCCTGATCATTGCAACATTTTATACTGGAGAGCAGTTGGTCACTGCCACAGTTCTTCACGGAGCGTACACATAATATTACAAGAAGCACCGTGGTACAAGTGTCTACTTGATACCCAATGGGAGGTGTGAACACTTACACTTGTCTACAGTAAAACCTGCGTCACTTGTGTGAAGAATGTTTACGTTTTCCCACACTTCACACACATACAGCTTCCCATCCACTGCCACAGTTCTTCATGGAGCGCACATATAAAATTACAAGAAGCACCGTGATACAAGTGTCTACTTGATATCCAATGGGAGGTGTGCACACTTACACTTGTCTACAGTAAAATATCCGTTACTTGTGTGAAGAATGTTTCCGTTTTCCAGCACATCACACACATACAGATTCCCATCCACTGCCACAGTTCTTCACGGAGCGCACACATATAATATTACAAGAAGCACCGTGATACAAGTGTCTACTTCTCAATTTGAGAAGGAGAAGGTTAAATCGGAAGTGTCAGTGATGCAGTTGAACAAAGGGGACTATGAAGGCATGAGAGGGGAGCTGGCCAAGGTCAACTGAAAAGGGATCCTAGCAGGAATGACGGTGGAACAGCAATGGCAGGAATTTCTGGGCATAATCCGGAAGACGCAGGATCATTTCATTCCAAAAAGGAAGAAAGATTCTAAGGGGAGTAGGAGGCAACCGTGGCTGACAAGATAAGTTAGGGATAGAATAAAACTAAAAGTAAAGATGTATAACACAGCAAAGAGTAGCCGGAAGCCAGAGGATTGGGAAACTTTCATAGAACAACAGAAGGAAACAAAACGGGCAATACGGGCTGAAAAGATGAAGTACGAAGGGAAGCTGTTCAGGAATATAAAGAAGGACAGTAAAAGCTTCTTTAGTTATATTAAGGGGAAAAGAGTAGCAAAGTCAAATGTGGGTCCCTTGAAGGCAGACACAGGTGAAATTATTATGGGCAACAGAAATGGCAGAAGAGTTGAACAGGTACTTCGGATCTGTCTTTACTAAGGAAGACACAAACAATCTCCCAGATGTACTGGAGGACAGAAGATCTAAGGGGGTAGAGGAATTGAAATAAATTTTCATTAGGCGACAAATGGTATTGGGTAGGCTAATGGGACTGAAGGATAATAAATCCCCTGGGCCTGATGGTCTGCATCCCGGGGTCCTCAGGGAGGTGGCACTAGAAATAGTGGATGCATTGGTGATCATTTTCCAATGTTCAATAGATTCAGGATCAGTTCCTGTGGAGTCAAGGGATATGGGGAGAAGGCGGGCACGGGTTATTGATTGGGGACGATCAGCCATGATCACAATGAATGGCGGTGCTGGCTCGAAGGGCCGAATGTCCTCCTCCTGCACCTATTTTCTATGTTTCTATATCCAATGGGAGGTGTGCACACTTACCGTTGTTTACAGTAAAATCTGCGTTACTTGTGTGAAGAATGTTTCCGTTTTCCTGCACATCACACACATACAGCTTCCCATCCTCCACTGTAACGTGTCGAACCATCAGATATACCGTGTTATCCAGGAGGATCTGATCAGTGTTGCTCCTGTTCTGCTGGGATGAGGCCATGGGTTTCCAGTGAAGACTGACTGTATCTGAGAGTCTGGAGATGGTGCAGCTGAGTGTAACGTCATTGCCCAGCAGAGGTTTCTGTGGACTTGCCTCAACTGTGAAAAACAGATCAATGAGATTCAGAGTGAGTAGTGGTGTGTACAAGTCTAGTCCCAGATAGGACAATGACATTCTTGCTTGCTGCAGCACAACAGAATATTGTAGGCATCAATACAGAACAGATCAGTGTGTCCATATACCATAGAATATTTATATATACACACATAAATAAACAGATAGTGCAATAGGCTGTTATAGTTCAGAGTTTGTTTGAAGTTGTGTTTAATAGTCTGATGGCTGTGGGGAAGTTGCTATTGCTGAACCTGGATGTTGCAGATTTCAGGCTCCTGTACCTTCTACCTGATGGCAGTGGAGAGATGAGTGTGTGGCCAGGATGGTGTGGGTCTTTAATGATACTGCCAGCCTTTTTGAGGCAGCGACTGCGATAAATCCCCTCGATGGTGTAGAGGTCAGAGCCGATGATGGACTGGGCAGTGTTTACTACTTTTTGTAGTCTTTTCTGCTCCTGGACGCTCAAGTTGCCGAACCAAGCCACGATGCAACCGGTCAGCATGCTCTCGACTGTGCACCTGTAGAAGTTAGAGAGAGTCCTCCTTGACATACCGACTCTCCGTAATCTTCTCAGGAAATAGAGGAGCTGATGAGCTTTCTTTATAATTGCATCAGTGTTCTGGGACCAGGAGAGATCTTTGGAAAGATGCACGCCCAGACATTTGAAGCTCTTGACCCTTTCAACCATCGACCCATTGATATAAACGGGACTGTGGGTCCCCATCCTACCCCTTCCAAAGTCCACGATCATTTCCTTGGTTTTGCTGGTGTTAAGGGCCAGGTTATTGTGCTGGCACCATATGGACAGTTGCTCGATCTCTCTTCTATACTCTGACTCATCCCCATCAGTGATACGTCCCACAATAGTGGTGTTGTCGGCGAACTTGATGATGGAGTTCGCACTGTGACCGGCTACGCAGTCATGAGTATAGAGTGAGTACAGCAGGGGGCTGAGCACGCAGCCTTGAGGTGCTCCCGTGCTGATTGTTATCGAGGCTGACACATTTCCACCAATACGAACAGAATGTCGTCTGTGAATGAGGAAGTCGAGGATCCAATTGCAGAGGGACGCGCAGAGACCCAGTTCCGTGAGTTTGGTAACCAGCTTGGAGGGGATGATTGGATTAAATGCCGAGCTGTAATCGATGAAACAGCCTGACATATGACATTCAGGCCCCGCCACAGCTGCCGAACATCTGTCTCATCCTCCAGCTTGGAGCAGAAGTCCCTTTTGGCCTTTTGATGGCCTTACCAAGGTCGTATCTGGACTTCTTGTAGGCCTCTGTATCTCCAGACCTGAATGCCCGGGATCTGGACTTCAGAAGAGTGCGGATCTCATGGTTCATCCAATAACTGGGCTTAAAGCTAACAGCCTAGCTGAAAGTCAGAACAACTTCTCCCCCAGTGCTCTCAGACCCCTGACACATGTGGCTGGTCACATTGACCCAGTGAAATGCCGGCTGTTCACCGTGAGACTGCAAGTGGAACCGGAAACATACAGGCATTGTTGTATTTACACATGCTCTGTTTCAAATATTCACAAACTGTTGAAAATGCATCTATTTCCACTCCTTCTAGGTGTATCTGATTGGTCTCAGGATGTGAACTCTATGACAGAGCCCATGTTCCACAGGTGATGGATGGACTTCCATCCACCTGGTCACAGGGTAACATTAAGTAGCAGTGTCACCCCGGGACCACTACACGGACACATTGGTTCCATACCACCTTGCTTGCCGCGATCACCTTACCGTGTGCCGACCAGAAGACCATGGTATTCGCTGCGGCTAGATTCATTGATTTGCTGTTCCCAGTGAAGTCATCAAACTATTATCACCCATCCCTCCTGATCATTACATAATCAATGAACAAAATCACTTCCCCAGTTGTTTGACTTTTCACCGGGTGGAAGAAGTCTCACAATTCCCGCCATCTCTCATCATTCATTATAGGTGACAATATTTACAGAGATTAATTCAACATTATTGATCCTTATCGCATCTACTCACCTTTCATCCCAAATACTTCATATTGTTTCAGGATTTGCTTTCTCGGTTCTGTTTGATTCAAAGTGAAAATTCCCGCCAATTTAAATGTGGGTTTATCAATTGTTAGAGCAAGGGTATAGGAATTCACTTTCATCTCCGGGTACAAGTTGCCATCGGTCTTCTCTTTGATCCAATAGTTACCCGTTCTTCTAAAAGTCAATAATCCGATTTCCTTCCCTGAGTGTGGTTTCCATTCCCAGACAACAACAGTGTACATCTCAGCATTGTCCGTTCCGTTTAACACAATGTCGTCTCCATCATCCAAGAAATACATTCGATTTCTGTTTTCTGTTGCGAATACGAACAATAAAGAATTAACATTTAAAACACATTTTCCCCACCCACCCCATATCTATAATCATTAATTTTGAACTGAATTTAATTCCAGACAGTTGTGATCTTCCTTGGAAACCCCAGCGAGGAAGTCACGGTTTGTGAAGTGATGTGTGTGTGGAATAACCTGGCCTGATTGATGCAGGGATATTTCATCACATGAGTGAATGAGTGAGTGAGTGGGGGAGAGGGAGGGAGGGAGGGAGGTGGGGATAGGGGGTTGTGTTGGGGTTAGTGGAGGAACTACACCTGGTTTTGAAGGGACTTTGTGGGAGCGTGAAGTGAAGACATTGCGTCTGGTTCTTGGGCTGCGACTGGATCGATAAGTCGAGGGCAGATCCACCCACATGGACTGTGATGAGGAGATGTTGGGGAGGATGGTGTGGACAACCGTGTCAAAGGCTGCAGAGGCTGAGCTGGATGAGGAGGGAGAGTTTAACTCTGCTACAAGTTCACAGGAGGCCATTTCTGACTTTGATAAGGACCGTGTCGGTGCAGGAGAAGGAGAGAGAGTTGATGGGATGGGCTCAGAAATGGAGGTCCAGCAAAGATTGTGTGGATTTTTGAGGCAGCAACACATTAATGGATGTGGAATGGAGGTCCAGCAAGGATGGTGTGGGTTTGTGAGGCAGCAACACATACAGGGATGTGGAATGGAGGTCCAGCAAGGATGGTGTGGATTTGTGAGGCAGCAACACATACAGGGATGTGGAATGGAGGTCCAGCAAGGATGGTGTGGATTTGTGAGGCAGCAACACATTCAGGGATGTGGAATGGAGGTCCAGCAAGGATGGTGTGGGTTTGTGAGGCAGCAACACATTCAGGGATGTGGAATGGAGGTCCAGCAAGGATGGTGTGGATTTGTGAAGCAGCAGGACATACAGGGATGTGGAATGGAGGTCCAGCAAGGATGGTGTGGATTTGTGAGGCAGCAACACATTCAGGGATGTGGAATGGAGGTCCAGCAAGGATGGTGTGGATTTGTGAAGCAGCAACACATTCAGGGATGTGGAATGGAGGTCCAGCAAGGATGGTGTGGATTTGTGAGGCAGCAACACATACATGGATGTGGAATGGAGGTCCAGCAAGGATGGTGTGGATTTGTGAGGCAGCAACACATACAGGGATGTGGAATGGAGGTCCAGCCAGGATGGTGTGGATTTGTGAGGCAGCAACACATACAGGGATGTGGAATGGAGGTCCAGCAAGGGTGGTGTGGATTTGTGAGGCAGCAACACATACAGGGATGTGGAATGGAGGTCCAGCTTTATTCACTGATATAACATTATGCCATCAATTGACAGGCTCCAGTGAAGTGACACTTTGATCTGTAGCATTGGGCATTGATGGAAATATGGGAGACTTTGAGAGAAATGGTTTTATTTAGGATTATACAGGGAAAGGGAAGTTTGCAACCTTCACGTGGCCCGCCCTGTGTCAACTAATGCAATCAACTCGACGTGTACAAACGGAAGATCAAATAGAACAAGTTGGGATGGAATGAAACCTCCCGGTGACTCCCGAGAGCGGTGTGGGAGGTGAATGTCTCTGTTAGTCTGCAGGAGGTGGTTCAGGTTCAGGTTCAGGTTCAGGTTCGGGTTCGGATTCAGGTTCGGGTTCAGGTTCAGGTTTAGGTTCGGGTTCGGGTTCGGGTTCGGGTTCGGGTTCGGGTTCAGGTTCAGGTTCGGGTTCAGGTTCGGGTTCGGGTTCGGGTTCGTGTTCAGGTTCAGCCTGTGGACAGAAGCAGCCCAGAGGATGCCTGCACGGGGCCTGACCCGGACACGTTGGCACTTCAAGTGGATCGGCTCATTCCCATTATTCCCACCATCCCTCTCCCATTCACACCCATTGATTCCCTGTCCTTCCCTGTTCCCGGGTCCTGCTCCCAGCTGAATACTGATTCCAAGCCCGCGTCTGCAGCAGCTGGAATAACTTCAAGCAACACCAGACTCGGAGAGAAGGGTCAGTGTGGGGAGAGGGGATGGATTGTTGTTCAGTGTTGATGTGTGGGTCGGGACCCCCAGTGTGAGTGTGAGCAGCAAGTGCTGGTGACTACACTTTCTATCTGACACTTTGACGTGAGTCCTGTATCAGTATCTCAGTCTCAGATACTGGAGCATTGATGGCAAGATGAGTCCTGTATCAGTATCTCAGTCTCAGATACTGGAGCATTGATGGCAAGATGAGTCCTGTATCTGTATCTCAGTCTCAGATACTGGGGCATTGATGGCAAGATGAGTCCTGTATCAGTATCTCAGTCTCAGATACTGGAGCATTGATGGCAAGATGAGTCCTGTATCAGTATCTCAGTCTCAGATACTGGAGCATTGATGGCAAGATGAGTCCTGTATCAGTATCTCAGTCTCAGATACTGGAGCATTGATGGCAAGATGAGTCCTGTATCACTATCTCAGTCTCAGATACTGGAGCATTGATGGCAAGATAAACTGACAAAATACTTTACTGAACAATGGTTACAGAAATACATCCCCCTCCTGTGCTGTGTGTGTGTCTGTCACACAGAGACAAGCAGGCAGCTGCTCCACACAGAGACTTTCTGGAAACTTCTCCCTGATCATTGCAGCATTTTATACTGGAGAGCAGTTGGTCACTGCCACAGTTCTTCACAGAGCGCACATATAATATTACAAGAAGCACCGTGATACAAGTGTCTACTTGATATCCAATGGGAGGTGTTTACACTTACACTTGGTTACAGTAAATTCTCCGTTACTTGTGTGAACAATGGTTCCGTTTTCCCGCACTTCACACACATACAGCTTCCCATCCTCCACTGTAACGTGTCGAACCATCAGATAGACCGCGTTATCCAGGCGGATCTGATCAGTGTTGCCCCTGTTCTGCTGGGATGAGTCCATGGGTCTCCAGTGAAGACTGACTGTATCTGAGAGTCTGGAGATGGTGCAGCTGAGTGTAACGTCACTGTCCAGCAGAGGCTTCTGTGGACTTGCCTCAACTGTGAAAAACAGATCAATGAGATTCAGAGTGAGTAGTGGTTTGTACAAGTCAAGTCCCAGATAGGACAATGACATTCTTGCTTGCTGCAACACAACAGAATATTGTAGGCATCAATACAGAACAGATCAATGTGTCCATATACCATAGAATATTTATATATACACACATAAATAAACAGATAAAGTACAATAGACTGTTATAGTTCAGAGTTTGTTTGAAGTTGTGTTTAATAGTCTGATGGCTGTGGGGAAGATGCTGTTCCTGAACCTGGATGTTACAGATTTCAGGCTCCTGTAGTGAGTAGTGGTTTGTACAAGTCTAGTCCCAGATAGGACAATGACATTCTTGCTTGCTGCAGCACAACAGGATATTGTAGGCATCAATACAGAACAGATCAATGAGATTCAGAGTGAGTAGTGGTTTGTACAAGTCCAATGACTGGGCTCAATCTCACCTCAACTGAAAACCTAGACCCACCCCTCATTCTTCTAAACTCCAGCTAGTCCAAGCCCAGAGCCACAAACACTCATCATCCCCTGGGGCATTTTCATAAAGGTTAGTTTTATTTTGCATTACTTCAGACTGCAAACTCTGCATACTATGTTCTGTGTGCTTAAGCAAAGCAAGAATTTCATTGTCCTATACAGGGACACATGACAATAAACTCACTTGAACTTGAACTTGCACCATTCTGCTCTTTTGCTTTTGTTGCATTTTTTAATGCACCTTTTATTATAATTGACTTTATCTGAACAATGAATGTGTTTTACCCAAACGTATATGACAATGAACTAATATGAATCTAAATCTGAATGTGATATTGTTCAGACTACACAGACCTAGTGTTATTGATCCTCACCTTGGCAGTGTTCACACATTGTGTACACATAACACTCTAGACACTCATGCTGCATCCTGAGATTCAAGTGTTTCAGAGGTTTGTACATTAGATTTAGCTCGGTGGGGTCTGGTGGCAGGAGGTCCATGGACTGTAGTTTTATTCCACAATGCCTTTGCTTTGTCTGCACTGATCTTCAGTATGTCCCTCAGCACGTACTCCTGCAGCCTAGAATATTCTGCAATGGAGATTTCGCTGGGGAAAACATGAAGATCAAAGTCGTTGGATCCAACCTCATTCACTGTATCTCAGCAAACGTTAGAGCAATGACCAAATCCCAATCCCTTTCCACCTGTGGAGAATTATCTACAGGAGGCAAAGGCCTTGTTCATCCTCTGCTAAACCTCCCAAGCTGTTGGAATGGTTCTGAGTGGCACCAACTTTTAGAAGTAAACTTCATTAATTAATATTGAATATTTCATTTTTGTTTATCATGAAAGAGTCTAATTCTACAATAAGGATTAGTTTTGATTCCTGAAGAGTCTCCACCCCTGCAGGCCCCGGATCCTGGAGCAGTTTTCCCAGTGCCAGTGTTTGGGAATATCAGCATATTCCTGCTCCAGTCCTGGTTTCCACATGGAGAAGTGAAGGGGAGCGCTGGCAGATGCACCGCAAGAACTGTCAGCAAGTTGTGGAGTTCCTCGTTGTGAAACACATTGGTGGAAGTCCTGAAGCTGTTCATATTCACACAGGTAAATGCCGGCTGTTCACTGTGACACTGCTGGTGCAACCGGCAACACTCTGACCAGTGAATGCAAACAATGTTTAGATGTAACTGGATTGATACGTTTGTCCATTTGTCCCTGTCCTGTCTCCCCCGACCGCCCTCAAGGTGGGAACTCTCCCACCAGTGTAAGTTCCACAGATGATGGACTTCCTCTGGGATCTCAACCAAGTGAGGCATGGACCTGGTTCACTGGGTAACATTGGGCAGCAGTGTCACTCACTCGACAATCTCACCCCAGGCCCACAGAATCAATGAAGAAAAATCTTTCCCCCAATTGTTTCATTGGGAGATTCATCGGGTGGAAGAAGTCTCACAATTCCCGCCATTTTTCATCATTACGTGACATTATTTACAGAGAAACATATTGTTGATCCATGTCTCACCCACTCACCTTTCATCCCATATATTTCATATTGTTTCAGGATCTGGTTCCTCGGATGTGTTTCAGTCAAAGTGAACAATCCTGGCCATTTAAATCTGGGTTTTGTTATAGCCAGATTACCAGTATGGTCATCCACATCCACCTCCTGGTTCTTGTCTGTGTTTTCCCAGCCATTGCCCCACTGTTTGCTCCACGTGCCGTTGTACTGGACGCCGAGAGTTACCACTGTCTGTTTTCCCCGCCCTGAGCGTGGTTCCCATTCCCAGACAACAGTGTCACTCCCAGGATTGTCCGGTCCGTTTAACACAATGTCGCCTTCATTATCCAAGAAATAAATCTGATTTCTGATTTCTGTTGGAAATAGGAAAATTGTAGGAATGAACATTTTAAGCACATTTCCTCCACTCCATGCCTGTAATTATTCATTTTGAATTTCATTTATTTCCAGAATCCAGTTTTGATCTCCCACAGAACCTCCAGTGAGACGGACACAGCTGGCTGGAATAACCTGGCCTAATCCAGGGATACTTCATGACATGAGAAGAGTGGGAGAAAGACGAAGGGCGTTTGTGACGGGTTCCATGTGACGGGGTTTCCTGATGTGGGTGGAGATCAGGCTGATCCTGTACACACCGCATCCCCGGCCCTTGTCGGACACATCTGGAACAGAATAAACATGTTCCTGCCTCCCTGCCTGCTCCTCATTCCACAGTGAATTAAACATGGAACAGTTCAGCACCTGAACAAGCCCCTCGGCCCACAAGGTCTATGTCGAGCATAATGCCACGACCAACTCTTATCTACCTACACATAATCCATATCTCTCCATTCCCTGCATGTCCATGTGCTTATCCAATAGTCTCTTAAATCCCATTCACCCATCTCCCTTCATCATCACCAGCAACAACGTTCCAGCCACTCACCACTCTCTGTAAAATACTTGTCCTACACATCTCCTTCACACTTTGCCTCTCTCACCTAAAAGCCCCCCATGCCCTCTTGTATTTGATATTTCCATCCTGGGGAAAAGATTCTGACTGTCTACATTGACCTTGCCGCTCATAATATGGTATCATTCTATCATGCCTCACTTCAATGTCTAACATTCCAGAGAAAACAATCCAAGTCTATTCAAGGTGTTCAAGTAAGTAAGTAAGTAAGTAAACTTTATTTATATAGCGCATTTTAAGCCAATTTGCATTGACCCCAAAGCGCTTTACTTAATTTAAATAATAATAAGTTCCATTGCAAATCATAGAAAAAGGTTTTTTTTAAAAAATGAATAAAAATGGACACAACATATTACAGAGTTCAACACAAACATCCCCCCACAGCAGAATCAAAACATTTCCACTGCGGGGGAAAGGCACCAGAAAGTTAAGTCCTCTTCCTCTGTGAAACATCCCGAGGTCAGGGCCCATCTGTGGCCGTGCAGCCAGTCCGATGATTTTCAGGGCCCTCTTGCCGTAAAGATGAAACATCGGCGTCGGGTGAAACATTCCTCAGCGGCTTGGAAAAGTCTGGAGCGGCTGTCCCCTCCCCGGAGAGCGGAGACCGCGGCACTCGGTCAAGAAGGAACTGCAGATGCTGGAAGATCGAAGGTACACAAAAATGCTGGAGAAACTCAGCGGGTGCAGCAGCATCTATGGAGCGAAGGAAATAGGCAACGTTTCGGGCCGAAACCCTTCTTCAGTTCAGGTTTCGGCCCGAAACGTTGCCTATTTCCTTCGCTCCATAGATGCTGCTGCACCCGCTGAGTTTCTCCAGCATTTTTGTGTACCTCCAAGTCTATTCAACCTCTTTCTGTAGCCAATATCCAGTAACACAGGCATCATTCTTGTCAACCTTCTCAGCCCTGTCTCCAAAGCCTCTGCATCTGCATTTTGGGGGCATCCAGAACTGCATGTAATGCTTGAAATCCGGCCTAACCAAAGTCTTACAAAGCTGCATCACATCCTGACTTCCTGACTCTTATACCCAATGATCCAACCAAAGGCATGCCATCTGCCTTCTTTGCCACTCTATCTACCTGTATTACCATTTTCACAGAGTTTGGGACTTGGATCCCAAAGTCCCTCTGTACATCAATGCTGTTAAGGGCCTTCCCGTTAATTGTATATCTTCCCCTTATATTCAACCTCCCAAAGTGCAACACCTCACAGATGCTTGGATTAAATTTGATCTGTCATTTGTCCACCCATTTCTGTAGCTGGTCTAAATCCCATTCATTACTTTACAACAGACTTTGATACTTTGACATCATTGTTCACAGTGCAGCAATCTTGTTCTCATCTGCAAATGTACTAACCAACCCATCTACATTTAAATTCATTGTATAAACGATGACCGACAGTGGTCCTGGCAGAGATCCATATAGATATCCACTGGTCACAGATTCCCTGCCTGAATATTGCCTTTTCCTCTGTTTTCTAGTCTGCCCATTCTGAATCCAGACAAACAATTCAATGTTAATCCCATGTTTATTAATCTTCAGCATCAATCTATCATGGGGGACTTTACCAAGTGCCTTATTAAAATCACTGTAGACAATGCCACGTAAACGTTATGCCCTCTTTAGTCCCCTCATCTATTTTCTTTCAAATGGGAGTCAATTCTATCCCAAAGAATCCTTTCCAATTGTTCCTACTGTTGTCATGCGAGTCACAGCTCTTTAATTCGCTGAATTCTCTCTCTAAACAAATAAACCATTTAACTCCCATTCCCATACTGATCTTTCTGTCCTTGGCCTCCTCCATTGCCAGTGAGACCACATGCAAACTGAAGAAATCTCACTTCATATTTCTCTTGGGTATCTGACAACCTCATGAACATTGAATTCTTGACTTTCAGGCAACAAATCCCTAAACAATCCACCCCACCTTTTTACTGACATATTTTTTCCTTATCCCT
This sequence comes from Amblyraja radiata, assembly GCF_010909765.2. Taxonomy (NCBI): domain Eukaryota; kingdom Metazoa; phylum Chordata; class Chondrichthyes; order Rajiformes; family Rajidae; genus Amblyraja; species Amblyraja radiata. Next base: position 10,990,409 of record NC_045991.1, read on the forward strand.
TGTTCCTCTCATCCCTGGAGTTATCTGACACTTCACCTACATCCCCTAACTCCAGTTTCAGTTTCCTTCATTTATCCTTGTTCACCTTCTCCTTGTCTACCGTCTTGATTTTAATGTAAGTATAAGAAGCCTTGGAACTTCCTTTACTCCAAAACACCACAGCCATTTAGTGGCCTATGTTCTCCCTTCTAATCGCCCACTTGAGTTCTTTCCTCCTTGCTTTATATTCCTCAATGGCCATCTCTGCTATCATATTCTTCAACCTTGCATATGTTTCCTTTCTATTTTTGACCAAATTTACAAATGTATTTGGTCATCTCAGTCCCTTACTTTGCCAGTCTTATCTCTCCTCCTTACTGGAGCTTGCCGGTCTTGAGTTTGGATCTACTGACCTTCAGACAATTCACAATCTCAGACTTGGAGTAACTTAATAACAACTGCTCTGAGTGTACCTTCCAAGCTCCTGCCTAATAATGGTGTCATTTGCCTTGCCTTGTCGTACAGTCCAGACTTATCCCTATTCAAACCAATCTTAAAACTTATGGAGTTGTATTCACTATCTCCAAAATACTCTTTCACTAAAAACATCAGTCACCAGGCCAGACTCATTTCCCAACACAAGGTCCATTTTGGATTCCTTTCTCACGTGGCACTATTGACAATTGTTATAAAACATCCTATTGGATATACCATTAGTCACCCCCCAATACAGATAGATAGATAGATAGATAGATAGATAGATAGATAGATAGATAGATAGATAGATAGATAGATAGATAGATAGATAGATAGATAGATAGATAGATAGATAGATAGATAGATAGATAGATGATAATAATAATAATAATAATAATAATAATAATAATAATAATAATAATAATAATAATAATAATAATAATAATAATAATAATAATAATAATAATAATAATAATAATAATAATAATAATAATAATAATAATAATAATAATAAATTTTATTTATGGGCGCCTTTCAAGAGTCTCAAGGACACCTTACAAAAATTGAGCATATAGAGGAAAAACATGTAAGGGGAATGAAATAAATAGTATAGACATGACTAGTACACAAAGTAAAGACAGAATTCAATACAAAACACAGTATGAGGCAATTAATGCACAGATGAAAAGGGACGGGGACGTGGGGATAAGGATAGGCAGAGGTGAAGAGATGGGTCTTGAGGCGGGACTGGAAGATGGTGAGGGACACGGAATTGCGGATCAGTTGGGGGAGGGAGTTCCAGAGCCTGGGAGCTGCCCTGGAGAAGGCTCTGTCCCCAAAACTGCGGAGGTTGGACGATAGATAGATAGATAGATAGATAGATAGATAGATAGATAGATAGATAGATAGATAGATAGATAGATAGATAGATAGATAGATAGATAGATAGATAGATAGATAGATAGATAGATAGATAGATAGATAGATAGATAGATAGATAGATAGATAGATAGATAGATAGATAGATAGATAGATAGATCGATCGATCCTTTAATAATCCTTTACAGGAGATTACAATGCCACAACAGCTTCAAGACAGACATAACACCACACATTTCCTCAGATAACTTCCATACTTAATAAGTTAAAATACAATGAATGAATACTAACAAAGTGCAAAGTTATTTTTGTGCATTGTAAAACCTTATAGCAGCTGGTACACAAGACTTCCTATATCTCTCAGTTTTGCACATTGGTGCAATCAGTCTCTGACTGAAGGTGCTGCTCTTGATCACCTTCAGGGCGTGGAGTGGGTTGAGTGGGGTTGGTCATTATTGAACCCAGTTTGTTCAGAGTTCTGGCCCTCTGCCACCAGCTGGACCTTTAGTTGCTCAGCCCCGCGACCACTGAGCCGGCCTTCCTGGTCAGCTTGTCCAGTCTGTTTTTGTCCGCTATGCGGGCGCCTTCTCCCCAACAGGCCACAGCAGAAAAACAGAGCACTGGCCACCACTGAATGGTAGACACTGCACAGCAATACATCCATTTGTGTAATCTTGTCCACATCTGTTCCTCTATTTCCTGCTCACTCTTGGGAGACCTCTCATACAATTCCGTTGGATTGCTTGCACCTTTCTTATTTTCACATGGCTCTACCCATATCACCTCAATGGACAAACCATCCAGAGTCTCCACTCTGAGTGCCAACAAGATCGTTTCCCTGATTAATAGAGCAATTCCCCCATCTTTATCCCACAGAAACATGGAACATTGAGCTGTTAGTCATGTCCCTGTCACAACCATAATTCCACAATGACCACAACATCATATTCCACCAACAGCGATCTGGGCTCAAAGTTCATCTACTTTGCCCACATACTCCTTGCATTTGAATGAACAAACCTCCACCCATCAGTCTCACTATATAACTTCACCTCCCTCTGTCTGTCCTTCCTTTGAGACTTACTTATCTTCATCTCCACCTTGCCATCACCCCCCTGCCTCTCCAGTTTAGCCCTCTTGGTAACACATCCCTGCAAACATATTGGTCCCCTCCATTTCAGATACAAACTATCCCTCTTGTAGAGGTGACGTCTGCCCCAGAAGAGATGACAATGACCAAAAGATCTGAATCTGAATCTCTGCCCCCTGCACCAAGTCCTGAGTCATACATTCATCTGTCCTTTCTTCCTATTCCTACCTTCACTAACACATGACACCGGGAGGAATCTGGAGATGACGAGCCCAGCGAGCCTTGATAAAGATCTATGTGTGTTCTCTGGCCACAGGTGGGTTTGTGGAAGGGTTGGAGAGTTGTTAATGTAGTGAGACTCATGTCAGTGGTAGGGAAACTATCAGACCTCATCCCATTTGTGCCTTCTGGCTGTTCACCTTTGTCCTTGAGAATGTCCCACAGCTGCTGGGAGACATCCTGGACCCTGGCACAAGGGAGGCAACACACCATCCTGGAGCCTGGTTTGTTGCCAGTGAATCACCAGTCTGACCCCCAAATATTCTGGCATTTGAATGGAATGGAATTGCTGGCTGGAGAAAGGGGTTGTGGTGGGACTAAAGACAACGGCTTTGGGATTCAAAGTGTTCAGTTGGGGGGCAAGTCTGCTCATCCAGTCCTGGATGTCCCAGGTGTAGTCTATGAATGTGGAGACTATGGAGGGGTCGAGGGAGGTGCTAGCGAGATCGAGCTGGTGTCCACAGTCAACTTGTGGAAGCAACGGTGAAACTTCAGCTGATGTCACCGAAGGGCAGCTTGAGGATGAGAAATAGGAGGGGTCCATGGTAGATTGTCGGAGGATCCCCGAGGGAACTGTGTTGGAGCGTGAAGTGAAGACATTGCAGGTAGTTCTCGGGCTGCGACTGGATCGATAAGTCGAGGGCAGTTGCACCCAACTTGACTGTGGTGAGGAGATGTTGGGGAGGATAGTGTGGACAATCGTGTCACACTACTCACCGGGGGCCATTTCTGACTTTGAAAAGGACCATGTTGGGGCAGGGGAAGGGGAGGGAGGGAGCTAATGTGAGAGGCTCAGAAACAGAGCTCCAGCAAGGATGGGGTGGATTTGTGAGGCAGCAACACATACAGGGATGTGGAATGGAGGTCCAGCAAGGATGGTGTGGGTTTGTGAGGCAGCAACACATTCAGGGATGTGGAGAGGAAAGTGAGATTGACAATAGGGTGCGGGTTTACACGGACAATGATAATTAATGCAAGGTGATTGTGACCGGTGAAGAGAAAGTACTTACTCTGTGTGGAAACTGGTTGAAGCAGGAAAACAAAGAAACCCAACATCAAACCTGCAGGCAAACTGTTGCAGAGAAACCTGGGCCTCATTTTGTACATTCTCTGTTTGGAAACAAGGTGCAGTTTTAGACTAAGGATCAGTAAAATGGTAGTTGGCAAATGTTGTATTGAGTACAGCCAGTTTGAAACTCCTGACCCTGGGGCATTTTAGAATTGGCCGCACACAATTACACGGGGAAAATACATTCACTTGGTGGATTCTGCTGCTGGAATATTGTCACTTCAGTAATCTGGGATTTCACCACCATATTCAACCGCTATTGTCCCAAATCATTCATCTGCACTCCGCCTTTTTAATGTTTGACTCAATTACCTCCGACCACTGGTAAAATGTTCTCAACTAAATCAGACCTCGCTAGTGAGTTAATGAACAGAGAAGACAACACAATGGCAAGGGACATTCAATATTCTCAAACGGTCCCAAGATGTTGCCGGCGAAACGGGAAATAAAGTATTCAATTTAGATTGACTAGGAAACGGAGATGAGGAAACACTTTTTCTCACAGAGAGTTGTGAGTCTGTGGAATTCTCTGCCTCAGAGGGTGGTGGAAGCCGGTTCTCTGGATGCTTTCAAGAGAGAGCTAGATAGGGCTCTTAAAGATAGTGGAGTCAGGGGATATGGGGAAAAGGCAGGAACGGGGACTGATTGTGGATGATCAGCGATGATCACATTGAATGGCGGTGCTGGCTGGAAGAGCCTAATGGCCTCAACTCCTGCACCTGTTGTCAATTGTCTATTGACACCAGTAGGAAAATGGCATATGCTGGGCATTTAGCTGTGGGAAATAAAGGAGACAAAACAAAATTAATAAAGTTTGTATGCCCTTGTCAAATTTAAAGTGAAACAAGCTGATTGAATGAGTGATAAATCACAACTTACAGGACATCCAACATTGTTCAGTTTGTGGATACCTGTTAAACCACTCTTTGACATGAAGTTAGACTGCAGTGAGGTCACCTACCTTGTGAGAAGAGACTGATGGTGAACGAGTACAGAGACTGAGTGACAAAGCTCCAAGCACGGCGACACACTGAGATTCACAGTCTCACACAGTTTCTTTGGAAGGGCAAACACCCTTCCTCTTTCTATCCAGCTCAGGATTCACACACCATTTGTGTTGATAATGTTTGCGTCAGATTAAAAATCATCTTGTAAAAGCTAATTGGACAAACCAAATGGGGAATTTCCTGAGGTCACAAATACATTGGATAAGTTTAGACTTGGAGCCTCCTTATATTCAATGCTATTAGTGGGTGGCAAATGTCTAATATAATGGCAAACGAGGGAATCTGCTGTTTTGTAACGAAGGGAACATGGTCAATATTCACGCCTTGCAGCTGTGTTAGAGCTTTAGCTCAACTTCAAGTTCAAGTGAGTTTATTGTCATGTGTCCCTGATAGGACAATGACATTCTTGCTTTGCTTCAGCACAACAGAACAGTAGGCATTGACTACAAAACAGATCAGTGTGTCCATCTACCATTATATGTCCATATACCATTATAGCAGTTTAAATCTATACCCAAATGTAGCACATCACGGTGGGTTTAGGGGGTTACAAATGAGGTACATTTGAGAATCAGGATCATGCATTATTTTCAAACTTAGTACAATATTGAATACAAATTTTCTCGCGAGCTTTTAATTTAATTCAAGGAGGAACCTGCAGCCAATATTTTCATTCGCATCCAAATAGTTCCTGCATCTTGCAGTGTTCTCCAAGTTCAACATCACAGAGTGCACCAAGACCTTCACAGCCTCTGTGAATAACCCACATAACCACCTTGCAGTGTTCTCCAAGTTCAACATCACAGAGTGCACCAAGACCTTCACAGCCTCTGTAAATAACCCACATAACCACCTTGAAGTGTTCTCCAAGTTCAACCTCACAGAGTGCACCAAGTCCATCACAGCCTCTGTAAATAACCCACATAACCACCTTGCAGTGTTCTCCAAGCCCAACATCACAGAGTGCACCAAGACCTTCACAGCCTCTGTGAATAACCCACATAACCACCTTGCATTTCTCTAAAACAAATGTCACCATTTGAAATGGTGATGATCTGTAAAATCCTACTGAAGAATGTTTGATGGTCGTGTGATCTTGCACGGAACAGGGGCACTAAATAATTTGCAAAGGAAATGCTGCAGTGAATAGCTAGTTGGCAAGTGTTGTATTGAACACAGACACTTTGAAAACCCTGGGCCAGGACCATTTGAGAATTAACCGCACACAATTACACGGGGAAGGACCATTCATCTGTGGAATCTGCCACTGGAATATTATCACTGCTGTCATCTGGGATTTCACAGCCACATTCAGTCGCTTTGCCTTGACTGAAACGACTCATCTGTACGTCGACAGTTTCATTCTTGACCCATTTCCCTCCTGCTTCTCGGTAGAATGGTTTTAACTCATTTGTACCTCACTAGTCAGTCAATTAATTGAGCGAGCGGGCAACAGAACGGCGAGGACGTTGAAAATCCTCAATCAGTCCCAGAGGATTGCCGGAGAAATGGGAAAAATAAAATCCACATGAGCAGCGGTACATTAGATTGACCAGAAAGCCCAAATGGGTAAAATGGCAGATGCTGATCATTTAGTTTCATTACGTTTCTAGTGGAAATAATGGAGACAAAAATACATTGATAAAGTTTCATGTTGGAAGGAAGTGCAGATGCTGCTTTACACCGAATATAGACACAAAAGTAACTGGGCGGGACAGGCAGCATCTCTGGAGAGAAGGAATGGTTTCGGGTCAAAGAAGTCTGGATCTGAAGAAGGGTCCCGACCCGAAACATCACCCATTCTTTCTCTCCAGATGCTGCCTGTCCCGCTGAGTTACTCCAGCATTTTGTGTCTCTCTTCATTATTCATTACGTTTCTATGTCCTTGTAAAATCTAAAGCAGAACAGACTGGTACAGTCTAATAAATGGTTGTAGGAGTGGAATATCACATGTTAGAAATTTAAAACCTTACATAGACTATATTACTCAAAAACTAAAATAAGTAAACTTTTTCCAAATGCTCCCCCATCTGTGATAAATGTCTATCCCAAGAAGCAACTATAGCACATTCTATTGTTTTTTGTAGAAAAATCCAAACATTTTGGAATGAAATATTTGAAATATTTACAAAATTATTTAAAATAAAACTGAAACCGAACGTAGAATTGACTATTTTTGGAACCATGGAAGTCAGCCCTGAGTTAACTGCGTCCCCAAAAGAGCCGACTTAATTACGGTTTAATAATGGGAAAAACTCATACTTAAATTCTGGAAAAATGCCCCAACACCAACAATAAATATGTGGATTTCAAATATGTTGGAAACGTTACACCTGGAAGATATGAGATTCCTTCTAGCAGGCAAACCAGACCATTTCCAAAAGCTTTGGTCTCCATTTATCGACTTACTACAAGTATAAGGTGCAACATAATTCTGAAAATAAATGGTTTTAGGACCTGGTGAGGGGGGAGGAAAAATACAAAGTTGGTTTATCCCTTTTAGCTCTTTTTTAACTTTTAATATATCTTCTGTTTCCTTTTTCTCTCCTTTTTCTATGGCTTGCTTCTTAACTCTTTTTCGAACTTTTTGTGTCTAAGGGTCTCTTTTGATCACTCTTTCACACACTTACTACCCTATTTAACTCTCTTTACTTTTCTTCTTTTCAAAGATTAAAATATAAAGTGGTACAGGAAATGTATTATGTTATTCTTGGCATATTATAGTAATGTACACTACTAATAAATAAAATTATATTTAAAAAATGAATAAATTAAAAAAAGAAAGTATTGAACACGGAGTTCCGTTTCTAGATCCCATTTAAACCACACCTTTACCTGAAGTGAACCTGTAGTAAGGTCGCCTACCTTGTGGGAAGAGACTGATGGTGAACGAGTCCAGAGACTGGGCAGCAAAGCTCCATGCACGGTGACACACTGACTTGCCCAGTCTCACGCTGTGTCTTATGAAACTACAGGACCTTCCTCTTCCTCTTCTACTCAGGGTTCAGACATCATTTCTGTTGAAAGTGTTTGTGTCAGTGTAAAACACATCTTGTCAAGCCTTATTCGGCAAAGGAAAATGGGAATTTAGTGAGCTCAAACATGCATTGGATGTGTTGAGACATGGAACCTCATCTTTCTAAATGGGAAGGGGGAAAAGGGGAAGTACAACGGGATCTGGGGGTCCTTGTTCATCAGTCTATGAAAGTAAGCATGCAGGCACAGCAGGCAGTGAAGAAAGCCAATGGCATGTTGGCCTTCATAACAAGAGGAATCGAATATAGGAGCAAAGAGGTCCTTCTGCAGTTGCACAGGGCCCTAGTGAGACCACAACTGGAGTCCCTCCAGCAGATTGTTTTTGTTTGTTTCAGGGAGAACAAGTCGATGTGTCCAATTTTCAGAAGGTCTTTGAATTTTAAATATGTGGATTAGGCAATATTAAACAGGCATGAATTGAAAATTATTTGGCAGACAGGATACAGAGAGGAGACTTTGTTAGGGTGGCAGGTGGTGAAGAATGATCCAGCATCAAGCCAGTTCTTGAGTCTGTTATTTTCAACGTTCATCAATGGTATTGACAAGGAAACAAACATAATGTTTCTAAGTTTGATGACATGAAACTGAGAGTAAATAGGAGAAGCAAAGAGGATGCAAAGAGGTTTCCAGGTGAAGTCAGTCAGTTGAGTTACTTGTCAAATATACGCAGATGCAGCAGAGAGTCATAGAGCTGTAGAGCATGGAAATAGACACATCAACCCAACACACACATGCTGACCAAGATGTCCAACTGACCCCATCACAATTGGCTACGCCTGGCCCATGTCTCTCCAAACATGTCTTTGTGCTCTCCTTACCGGAGAAAGTGTTTTTCAGCCACACATGTAATGCAGCCAAGGCTGACCAGACTGATTCCTGGAATGGCAGGACTAATGTGTAAGGAGAGGAGGAGCTGACTGAGCCAGTAGTCACTGGAGTTTGGAAGAGTTAAGCATGACCTCTCTAAATTAAACAACATTCAAAGCAGAGCTAGACAGACTCGATACATAAAGATATTTCTAGTGACTGTAGGATCTGGAACAAGGGGTTTTGGACTCAAGATAAGGGGTGAAACATTTAGGGCTGAGACATTTCTTCATCGTGAATATGGTGAGCCATTGAAATGCACCCCACAGAAAATGGTAGATGGCAGATCACTGAATCTTGTTAAGTAGGGGATAGATTTATTTGATATAAAATGCATCAACATTTATCGGGAGAGAATTGGAATATGAGAATGTTTTGAATGATTGAACAGGCTCAAAGTGACAAATAATCCACTCCTGATTCTCTTTTGCATGTTTCAATAGGTTTTGGGATAGTTTAATGTTGTCTTTGTCCTTCACAATTCTGATGTTTATTTACACATTGTGAAATTTAGTCAGATAAAAAACAGGAAGTGAAACAGCCCACAGGTCAGAATAGACGAATCATTGTGGTTAAATTGCAACAGATCTTCCTGCAGCCTTGACCATTGCTCCGAATTTTGCATCATGTCCTGAATGTGATGTGGGAAAAGGCAGAATCCTTGCTCTCTTCAAACCTCACATTCTTTATATTCAAAAATAAACTTTATTTCAGAATAAAAAATATATACACCAAACTAGTCTGAAGACTCCCAACTCAAAACTATCCCTGTTCAACAGGAATGCTGCCTGACACACTGAGTTACTCCAGTATTTTATGTCTTTCCTTGGTAAAACAGCATCTGCAGTTCCATAATTCTATACACAACTAACACAAATGCTTTTGGTGTCTATACATTCAATAATGTCACACACAGTGGTGTTTGTACCTGTCTTTACACAATATTCTGTCATTTGCCCCCCTGGGGTGATATCCCTTCCATTGTATGAGGGGTGACCCACCAGACTCAGTCCTCAATGTCCAGCAGGGGAAGGTCCCAAGACAGTGATCCTCTCTAACAGAATCTATAAGTTGGCTGCAAAAAGCTTCAGTGCATCCCTCAGCAAGAAGGCGAATGGTATTTTAGCATTCATAGCAAAAGGATTTGAGTATAGGAGCAGGGAGGTTCTACTGCAGTTGTACAGGGTCTTGGTGAGACCACACCTGGAGTATTGCGTACAGTTTTAGTCTCCTAATCTGAGGAAAGACATTCTTGCCGTAGAGGGAGTACAGAGAAGGTTCACTAGACTGATTCCTGGGATGTCAGGACTTTCATATGAAGAAAGACTGGATAGACTCGGCTTGTACTCACTAGAATTTAGAAGATTGAGGGGGGATCTTATAGAAACTTACAAAATTCTTAAGGGGTTGGACAGGCTAGATACAGGAAGATTGTTACCGATATTGGGGAAGTCCAGAACAAGGGGTCACAGTTTAAGGATAAGGGGGAAATCTTTTAGGACCGAGATGAGAAAAACATTTTTCACACAGATAGTGGTGAATCTCTGGAATTCTCTGCCACAGAAGGTAGTTGAGGCCAGTTCATTGGCTATATTTAAGAGGGAGTTAGATGTGGCCCTTGTGGCTAAAGGGATCAGGGGGTATGGAGAGAAGGCAGGTACAGGATACTGAGTTGGATGATCAGCCATTATCATATTGAATGGTGGTGCAGGCTCGAAGGGCCGAATGGACTAATCCTGCACCTATTTTCCATGTTTATATTGATGTATTTTGTAAATATCTACGGTCCCAGAACCGAGCCTTGCGTTGCCCACTAGTCACTGCCGGCCATTCTGAAACAGACCTGTTAATCCCAACTTTGTTTCCTGTCTGTCAACCACTTCTCTATCCATGTCAGCACTACCCCCAATCTACTGAGTTGGATGATCATCCATGATCATATTGAATGGCGGTGCAGGCTCGAAGGACCGAATGGCCTACTCCTGCACCTATTGTCTATGTTTCTATGTTTCTATGTTATCCTGCAGTCTGGAGTGGGTCAGTCAGCCACATCCCTAGATGGACCTCTCTTTGGCATGTCGTTATTTTATTCCTCAGCACAGTAACAGTGTGTGGGACATGGGGCCAATGTTCCTGTCCTCATAATCCAGCCTTTGCCCCACAGTAACAGTGTGTGGGACATGGGGCCAATGTTCCTGTCCCCATAATCCAGCCTTTGCCCCACAGTAACAGTGTATGGGACATGGAGCCAATGTTCCTGTCCCCATAATCCAGCCTTTGCCCCACAGTAACAGTAGGTTGGACATGGGGCCAATGTTCCTGTCCCCATAATCCAGCCTTTGCCCCACAGTAACAGTGTGTGGGACATGGGGCCAAATGTTCCTGTCCCCATAATCCAGCCTTTGCCCCACAGTAACAGTGTGTGGGACATGGGGCCAATGTTCCTGTCCCCATAATCCAGCCTTTGACCCACAGTGGACAGCACCAGAACAGAAATAATGTATTTGAAGATTTGTCTTTAGAAACAAGTAAACAGAATGCGGTCTCTATATCACCAGCATCCTCATGGAGAGACAACCTGCTATCCTTATACAGTCTGTGATGTACATGACCAGGGGGCACAATAATGTGGGTGACTGTGAAGTGATTCACAATTGGATCAGTTACAGGATAATTCAGGATGGCATGAAAGTGTCCACATTTAGTGGAAACATTAAAACAATGTGAAATGTTCAACTGTTTTTGTTTACCAGTCCTATAGAGCTGCATTCTGACATCCTGACTCTGATGTTCAATGGCCTTAGCATTGAAGGCAAGCATACCATACACATTCTTTTCCACCCTATCTACTAAGCACAATCCATACCCAGAATTGTTTGGTCAAGTTAGTGGAGTGACACAAATTGACCCAGTTATTCACCATCATAACTTGGAAATACATTGCTGATCCTTCATTATCTGTGGGGCCACTCCTATCATTTACGTCATTTACTAAACACATCATTTACTAAACACGCAATTTAGTTGAGGTAAAAAATAGCCCAGAGCTGAGAATAGACGGAACATTGTGGTGAAATTGCAAGACAGATGTTCCTGCAGCTTTGACCATTGCTCTGAATGATTCAGGACACGATGCAAAATTCAGAGCAATGGTCAAAGCTGCAGGAAGATCTGTTGCAATTTAACCACAATGATTCCTCTATTCTCAGCTCTGGGTTGTTTCACTTCCCGTTTTTTATCTGACTAAATTTCACAATGTGTAAATAAACATCATAATTCTGAAGGACAAAGACAACATCAACCTATCCCAAAACCTATTGAAACATGCAAAAGAGAATCAGGGGTGGATTATTTGTCACTTTGAGCCTATTCAATCATTCAAAACATTCTCATATGCCAATTCTCTCCGCTAAATGTTGATGCATTTTATATCAAATAAATCTATCCCCTACTTAACAAGATTCAGTGACCTGCCATCTACCATTTTCTGTGGGGTGAATTTCAATGGCTCACCATATTCACAATGAAGAAATGTCTCAGCCCTAAATGTTTCACCCCTTATCTTGAGTCCAAAACCCCTTGTTCCAGATCCTACAGTCACTGGAAATATCTTTATGTATCGAGTCTGTCTAGCTCTGCTTTGAATGTTGTTTAAATTAGAGAGGTCATGTTTATGTCTTCCAGACTCCAGTGACTACTGGCTCAGTCTGCTCCTCCTCTCCTTACACATTAGTCCTGCCATTCCAGGAATCAGTCTGGTCAGCCTTGGCTGCATTACATGTGTGGCTGAAAACCCCTTTCTCCGGTAAGGAGAGCACAAAGACATGTTTGGAGAGACATGGGCCAGGCGTAGCCAATTGTGATGGGGTCAGTTGGACATCTTGGTCAGCATGTGTGTGTTGGGTTGATGTGTCTATTTCCATGGTCTACAGCTCTATGACTCTCTGCTGCATCTGTGTATATTTGACAAGTAACTCAACTGACTGACATCACATGGAAACCTCTTTGCATCCTCTTTGCTTCTCCTATTTACTCTCAGTGTCATGTCATCAAACTTAGAAACATTCAATTTGTTTCCTTGTCAATACCATTGATGAACATTGAAAATAACAGACTCAAGAACTGGCTTGATGCTGGTTCATTCATCATCACCTGCCACCCTAACAAAGTCTCCTCTCTGTTTCCTGTCTGCCAAATAATTTTCAATTCATGCCTGTTTAATATTGCCTAATCCACATATTTTAAATTCAAAGACCTGCTGAAAATTGGACACATCGACTTGTTCTCCCTGAAACAAACAAAAACAATCTGCTGGAGGGACTCCAGCTGTGGTCTCACTAGGGCCCTGTACAACTGCAGAAGGACCTCTTTTTGCTCCTATATTCGATTCCACTTGTTATAAAGGCCAACATGCCATTGGCTTTCTTCACTGCCTGCTGTACCCGCATGCTTACTTTCATAGACTGATGAACAAGGACCCCCAGATCCCGTTGTACTTCCCCTTTTCCCCCTTCCCATTTAGAAAGATGAGGTTCCATGTGTCAACGCATCCAATGCATGTTTGAGCTCAGTAAATTCCCATTTTCCTTTGCCGAATAAGGTTTGACAAGATGTGTTTTACACTGACACAAACACTTTCAACAGAAGTGATGTCTGAACCCTGAGTAGAAGAGGAAGAGGAAGGTCCTGTAGTTTCATAAGACACAGCGTGAGACTGGGGAAGTCAGTGTGTCACCGTGCTTGGAGCTTTGCTGCCCAGTCTCTGGACTCGTTCACCATCAGTCTCTTCCCACAAGGTAGGCGACCTTACTACAGGTTCACTTCAGGTAAAGGTGTGGTTTAAATGGGATCTAGAAACGGAACTCCGTGTTCAATACTTTCTTTTTTAAATTTATTCATTTTTTAATATAATTTTATTTATTAGTAGTGTACATTACAATAATATGCCAAAAATAACATAATACATTTCCTGTACCACTTTATATTTTAAACTTTGAAAAGAAGAAAAGTAAAGAGCGTTAAATAGGATAGTAAGTGTGTGAAAGAGTGATCAAAAGAGACCCTTAGACATTAAAAGTTCGAAAAAGAGTTAAGAAGCAAGCCATAGAAATAGAAGAAGAGAAAAAGAAAACAGAAGATATATTAAAAGTTTTAAAAAAGAGCTAAAAGGGATAAACCAACTTTGTATTTTACCTCCCCCCTCACCAGGTCCTGAAACCATTTATTTTCAGAATTCTGTTGTACCTTATACTTGTAGTAAGTCGATAAATGGAGACCAAAGCTTTTGGAAATGGTCTGGTTTGCCTGCTAGAAGGAATCTCATATCTTCCAGGTGTAATCAATTCTGCATTCGGTTTCAGCTTTATTTTAAATAATTTTGTAAATATTTCAAAACTTTCATTCCAAAATGTTTGGATTTTTCTACAAAAAACAAAGGAATGTGCTATAGTTGCTTCACGGGATAGACCTTTATCACAGATGGGGGAGACATTTGGAAAAAGTTTACTTATTTTAGTTTTTGAGTAATACAGTCTATGTAAGGTTTTATATTTCTAACGTGTGATATTCCACTCCTACAACCATTTATTAGACTGTACCAGTCTGTTCTGCTTTAGATTTTACAAGGATATAGAAATGTAATGAATAATGAAGAGAGACACAAAATGCTGGAGTAACTCAGCGGGACAGGCAGCATCTGGAAAGAAGGAATGGGTGATGTTTCGGGTCGAGACCCTTCTTCAGATCCAGACTTCTTTGACCCGAAACGTCACCCATTCCTTCTCTCCAGAGATGCTGCCTGTCCCGCCCAGTTACTCCCGCCCACTTACTTTTGTGTCTATACTCGGTATAAAGCAGCATCTGCAGTTCCTTCCAACACTAAACTTTATCAAATGTATTTCTGTCTCCATTATTTCCACTAGAAATTTAATGAATCTAAATTATCAGCATCTGCCATTTTACCCATTTGGGCTTTCTGGTCAATCTAATGTATCGCTGCTCATGTGGATTTTATTTTTCCCATTTCTCCGGCAATCCTCTGGGACTGATTGAGGATGTTCAACGTCCTCGCCGTTCTGTTGCCCGCTCGCTCAATTAATTGACTGACTAGTGAGGTACAAATGAGTTAAAACCATTCTACCGAGAAGCAGGAAGGAAGTGGGTTAACAATGAAACTGTCGACGTACAGATGAGTCGTTTCAGTCAAGGCAAAGCGACTGAATGTGGTTGTGAAATCCCAGATGACAGCAGTGATAATATTCCAGTGGCAGATTCCACAGAGGAATGGTCCTTCCCCGTGTAATTGTGTGCGGTTAATTCTCAAATGGTCCTGGCCCAGGGTTTTCAAAGTGGCTGTGTTCAATACAACACTTGCCAACTTGCTATTCACGGCAGCATTTCCTTTGCAAATTATTTAGTGGCCCTGTTCCGTTCAAGATCACACGCCCATCAAACATTCTTCAGTATGATTTTACACATCATCACCACTTCAAATGGTGACATTTGTTTTAGAGAAATGCAAGATGGTTATGTGGGTTATTTACAGAGGCTGTGAAGGTCTTGGTGCACTCTGTGATGTTGAACTTGGAGAACACTGCAAGATGCAGGAACTATTTGGATGCTAATGAAAATATTGGCTGCAGGTTCCTCCTTGAATTAAATTAAAACCTCGGGAGAAAATTTACATTCAATATTGTACTAAGTTTGAAAATAATGTATGATCCTGATTCTCAAATGCACCTCATTTGTAACCCCCTAAACCCACCGTGATGTGATACATTTGGATATAGATTTAAACTGCTATAATGGTATATGGACATATAATGGTATATGGACACACTGATCTGTTTTGTTGTCAATGCCTACTATGTTCTGTTGTGCTGAAGCAAAGCAAGAATGTCATTGTCCTATCAGGGACACATGACAATAAACTCACTTGAACTTGAAGTTGAGCTAAAGCTCTAACACAGCTGCAAGGTGTGAATATTGACCATGTTCCCCTCGTTACAAAACAGCAGATTCCCTCGTTTGCCATCATCTTAGACATTTGCCACCCACTAATAACATTTGATATAAGGAGGTTCCAAGTCTAAACTTATCCAATGTATTTGTGATCTCACGAAATTCCCGATCTGTTTTGTCCAAATTAGCTTTTACAAGATGATTTTTAATCTGACGCAAACATTATCAACACAAATGGTGTGTGAATCCTGAGCTGGATAGAAAGAGGAAGGGTGTTTGCCCTTCCAAAGAAACTGTGTGAGACTGTGAATCTCAGTGTGTCACCGTGCTTGGAGCTTTGTCACTCAGTCTCTGTACTCGGTCACCATCAGTCTCTTCTCACAAGATAGGTGACCTCACTGCAGTCTAACTTCATGTCAAAGAGTGGTTTAACAGGTGTCCACAAACTGAACAATGTTGGATGTCCTGTAAACTGTGATATATCACTCACTCAATCAGCTTGTTCCACTTTAGATTTGACAAGGGCATACAAACTTTATTAATTTTGTTTTGTCTCCTTTATTTCCCACAGCTAAATGACCAGCATATGCCATTTTCCTACTGGTGTTAATAGACAATAGACAACAGGTGCAGGAGTAGAGGCCATTCAGTCCTTCCAGCCAGCACCGCCATTCAATGTGATCATGGCTGATCATCCCCAATCAGTTCCCCGTTCCTGCCTTCTCCCCATTTCCCCTGACTCCGCTATCTTTAAGAGCCCTATCTAAGTCTCTCTTGAAAGCATCCAGAGAACCGGCCTCCACTGAGGCAGAGAATTCCACAGACTCACAACTCTCTGTGAGAAAAAGTGTTTCCTCATCTCCGTTTCCTAGTCAATCTAAATTGAATACTTTTGTTCCCGTTTCGCCGGCAACGTCCTGGGACCGTTTGAGAATATTGAATGTCCCTTGCCATTGTGTTGTCTTCTCTGTTCATTAACTCACTAGCGAGGTCTGATTTAGTTGAGGACATTTTACCAGTGGTTGGAGTTAATTGAGTCAAACATTAAAAAGGCAGAGTACAGATGAATGATTTGGGACAATAGCGGTTGAATATGGTGGTGAAATCCCAGATTACTGAAGTGACAATATTCCAGCAGCAGAATCCTCCAAGTGAATGTATTCTCCCCGTGTAATTGTGTGGCCAATTCTAAAATGCCCCAGGGTCAGGAGTTTCAAACTGGCTGTACTCAATACAACATTTGCCAACTACCAATTTACTGATCCTTAGTCTAAAACTGCACCTTGTTTCCAAACAGAGAATGTACAAAATGAAGCCGAGGTTTCTCTGCAACAGTTTGCCAGCTGGTTTGATGTTCAGTTTCTGTGTTTTCCTGCTTCGACCAGTTTCCACACAGAGTAAGTACTTTCTCTTCACCGGTCACAATCACCTTGCATTAATTATCATTGTCCGTGTAAACCCGCACCCTATTGTCAATCTCACTTTCCTCTCCACATCCCTGAATGTGTTGCTGCCTCACAAATCCACACCATCCTTGCTGGACCTCCATTCCACATCCCTGTATGTGTTGCTGCCTCACAAATCCACACCATCCTTGCTGGACCTCCATTCCACATCCCTGAATGTGTTGCTGCCTCACAAATCCACACCATCCTTGCTGGACCTCCATTCCACATCCCTGAATGTGTTGCTGCCTCACAAATCCACATGATCCTTGCTGGACCTCCATTCCACATCCCTGAATGTGTTGCTGCTTCACAAATCCACACCTTCCTTGCTGGACCTCCATTCCACATCCCTGTATGTGTTGCTGCCTCACAAATCCACACCATCCTTGCTGGACCTCCATTCCACATACCTGAATGTGTTGCTCCTTCAGAAATCCACACCATCCTTGCTGGATCTCCATTTCTGAGCCCATCCCATCAACTTCCTCTCCTTCTCCTGCACCGACACGGTCCTTATCAAAGACAGAAATGGTCTCCTGTGAACTTGTTGCAGAGTTAAACTCTCCCTCCTCACCCCGCTCAGCCTCTGCAGCCTTTGACACGATTGTCCACACTATCCTCCCCAACATCTCCTCACCACAGTCCATGTGGGTGGATCTGTCCTCGACCTATCGATCCAGTCGCAGCCCGAGAACCAGACGCAATGTCTTCACTTCACGCTCCCACAAAGTCCCTTCAAAACCAGGTGTAGTTCCTCCACTAACCCCAACACAACCCCCTATCCCCACCTCCCTCCCTCCCCCCCACTCACTCACTCACTCACTCACTCACTCACTCACTCACTCACTCACTCACTCACTCATGTGATGAAATATCCCTGCATCAATCAGGCCAGGTTATTCCACACACACACATCTCTTCACAAACCGTGACTTCCTCGCTAGGGTTTCCAAGGAAGTTCACAACTGTCTGGAATTAAATTCAGTTCAAAATTAATGATTACAGATATGGGGTGGGTGGGGAAAATGTGTTTTAAATGTTAATTCTTCATTGTTCGTATTCGCAACAGAAAACAGAAATCGAATGTATTTCTTGGATAATGGAGATGACATTGTGTTAAACGGAGCGGACAATGCTGAGAAAGGCGCTGTTGTTGTCTGGGAATGGAAACCACACTCAGGGAAGGAAATCGGAAAATTGTCGACTTTTAGAAGAACGAGGAACTATTGGAGCAATGATAACGCCGCTGGCAACTTGTACCCGGAGATGAAAGTGAATTCCTATACCCTTGCTCTAACAATTGATAAACCCACATTTAAATGGGCGGGAATTTTCACTTTGAATCAAACAGAACCGATAAAGCAAATCCTGAAACAATATGAAATATTTGTGATGAAAGGTGAGTGGAAGCGATAAGGATCAATAATGTTGAATTAATCTCTGTAAATATTGTCACCTATAATGAATGATGAGAGATGGCGGGAATTGTGAGACTTCTTCCACCCGGTGAAAAGTCAAACAACTGGGGAAGTGATTTTGTTCATTGATTCTGTAATGATCAGCAGGGATGGGTGATAATAGTTTGATGACTTCACTGGGAACAGCAAATCGATTAATCTAGCCACAGCGAATACCATGGTCTTCTTGCCGGCACACGGTAAAGTGATCGCGGCAAGCAAGGTGGTATGGAACCAATGTGTCCGTGTAGTGATCCCGGGGTGACACTGCTACTTAATGTTACCCTGTGACCATGTGGATGGAAGTCCATCCATCACCTGTGGAACATGGGCTCTGCCATAGAGTTCACCTCTTGAGACCAATCAGATACACCTAGAAGGAGTGGAAATAGATGCATATTCAACAGTTTGTGAATATTTGAAACAGAGCATGTGTAAATACAACAACGCCTCTATGTTGCCGGTTCCACCTGCAGTCCCACAGTGAACAGCCGGCATTTAACACAATCATCCCCTCCAAGCTGGTTACCAAACTCACAGAACTGGGTCTCTGCGCATCCCTCTGCAATTGGATCCTCGACTTCCTCATCCACAGACCACAGTCTGTTCGTATTGGTGGAAATGTGTCAGCCTCGATAACAATCAGCATGGGAGCAACTCAAGGCTGCGTGCTCAGCCCCCGCTGTACTCACTCTATACCCATGACTGCGTTGCCGGACATAGTGCGAACTCCATCACCAAGTTCGCTGACGACACCACTGTTGTGGGGCGTATCACAGATGGAGATGAGTCACAGTATAGAAGTGAGATTGACCGATTGACCAAATGGTGCCAGCACAATAACCTGGCTCTTAACACCAGCAAATCCAAGAAACTGATTGTGGACTTTGGAAGGGGTAGGATGGGGTCCCACAGTCCCGTTTATATCAACGGGTCGATGGTGGAAATGGTCAAGAGCTTCAAATTCCTGGGCGTGCGCATCTCTGAAGATCTCTCCTGGTCCCAGAACACCGATGCAATTATAAAGAAAGCACATCAGCTCCTGTACTTCCTGAGAAGATTACGGAGAGTCGGTTTGTCAAGGAGGACTCTCTCTAACTTCTACAGGTGCACAGTAGAGAGCATGCTGACCGGTTGCATCGTGGCTTGGTTCGGCAACTTGAGCGCCCTGGAGAGGAAGGGACTACAAAAAGTACTAAACACTGCCCAGTCCATCATCGGCTCTGACCTTCCCACCATCGAGGGGATTTATCGCAGTCGCTGCCTCAAAAAGGCTGGCAGCATCATCAAAGACCCACACCATCCTGGCCACATACTCATCTCGCCGCTACCTTCAGGTAGAAGGTACAGGAGCCTGAAATCTGCAACATCCAGGTTCAGGAACAGCATCTTCCCCACAGCCATCAGACCATTAAACACAACTTCAAACAAACTTTGAACTATAACAGTCTATTGTGCTTTATCTGTTTATTTATGTGTGTATATATAAATATTCTATGGTATATGGACACACTGATCTGTTCTGTATTGATGCCTACAATATTCTGTTGTGCTGCAGCAAGCAAGAATGTCATTGTCCTATCTGGGGCTTGACTTGTACAAACCACTACTCATTCTGAATCTCATTGATCTGTTTTTCACAGTTGAGGCAAGTCCACAGAAGCATCTGCTGGGCAGTGACGTTACACTCAGCTGCACCATCTCCAGACTCTCAGATACAGTCAGTCTTCACTGGAGACCCATGGACTCATCCCAGCAGAACAGGGGCAACACTGATCAGATCCGCCTGGATAACACGGTCTATCTGATGGTTCGACACGTTACAGTGGAGGATGGGAAGCTGTATGTGTGTGAAGTGCGGGAAAACGGAAACATTCTTCACACAAGTAACGGATATTTTACTGTAAACAACGGTGAGTGTAAACACCTCCCATTGGATATAGAAACATAGAAAATAGGTGCAGGAGGAGGCCATTCGGCACTTCGATCCAGCACCGCCATTCAATGTGATCATGGCTGATCGTCCCCAATCAATAACCCGTGCCTGCCTTCTCCCCACATCCCTTGGCTCCACAGGAACTGATCCCGAATCTATTGAACATTGGAAAATGATCACCAATGCATCCACTATTTCTAGAGCCACCTCCCTGAGGACCCTGGGATGCAGACCATCAGGTCCATGGGATTTATCATCCTTCAGTCCCATTAGCCTACCCAATACCATTTGTCGCCTAATGAAAATTTCTTTCAATTCCTCTACCCCCTTAGATCCTCTGTCCTCCAGTACATCTGGGAGATTGTTTGTGTCTTCCTTAGTGAAGACAGATCCGAAGTACCTGTTCAACTCTTCTTCCATTTCCTTGTTGCCCATAATAATTTCACCTGTGTCTGCCTTCAAGGGACCCACATTTGACTTTGCTACTCTTTTCCCCTTAATATATCTAAAGAAGCTTTTACTGTCCTTCTTTATATTCCTGGCCAGCTTCCCCTCGTACTTCATCTTTTCAGCCCGTATTGCCCGTTTTGTTTCCTTCTATTGTCCTATGAAAGTTTCCCAATCCTCTGGCTTCCGGCTACTCTTTGTTGTGTTATACATCTTTACTTTTAGTTTTATTCTATCCCTAACTTCTCTTGTCAGCCACGGTTGCCTCCTACTCCCCTTAGAATCCTTCTTCCTTTTTGGAATGAAATGATCCTGCGTCTTCCGGATTAAGCCCAGAAATTCCTGCCATTGCTGTTCCACCTTCATTCCTGCTAGGATCCCTTTCCAGTCTACATTGGCCAGCTCCCCTCTCATGCCTTCATAGTCCCCTTTGTTCAACTGCGTCACTGCCACTTCTGATTTAACCTTCTCCTTCTTAAATTGAGAAGTAGACACTTGTATCACGGTGCTTCTTGTAATATCATATGTGCGCTCCGTGAAGAACTGTGGCAGTGGATGGGAAACTGTATGTGTTTGATGTGCGGGAAAACGGAAACATTGTTCACACAAGTGACGCAGGTTTTACTGTAGACAAGTGTAAGTGTTCACACCTCCCATTGGGTATCAAGTAGACACTTGTACCACGGTGCTTCTTGTAATATTATATGTGCGCTCTGTGAAGAACTATGGCAGTGACCAACTGCTCTCCAGTATAAAATGTTGCAATGATCAGGGAGAAGTTTCCAGAAAGTCTCTGTGTGGAGCAGCTGCCTGCTTGTCTCTATGTGACAGACACACACACAGCACAGGAGGGGGATGTCTTTCTGTAACCATTGTTCAGTAAAGTATTTTGTCAGTTTATCTTGTCATCAATGCTCCAGTATCTGAGACTGAGATACAGATACAGGGCTCATCTTGCCATCAATGCTCCAGTATCTGAGACTGATACTGATACAGGACTCATCTTGTCATCAATGCTCCAGTATCTGAGACTGAGACTGAGATACAGGACTCATCTTGCCATCAATGCTCCAGTATCTGAGACTGAGATACAGATACAGGACTCACGTCAAAGTGTCAGATAGAAAGTGTAGTCACCAGCACTTGCTGCTCACACACACACTGGGGGTCCCGACCCACACATCAACACTGAACAACAATCCATCCCCTCTCCCCACACTGACCCTTCTCTCCGAGTCTGGTGTTGCTTGAAGTGATTCCAGCTGCTGCAGACTCGGGCTTGGGATCAGCATTCAGCTGGGAGCAGGACCCGGGAACAGGGAAGGACAGGGAATCAATGGGTGTGAATGGGAGAGGGATGGTGGGAATAATGGGAAGGTGCCGACCCACTTGAAGTGCCAACCTGTCTGGGTCAGTCCCCTTGCAGGCATCCTCTGGGCTGCTTATGTCCACAGCCTGAATCTGAACCCGAACCTGAACCCGAACCCGAACCTGAACCCGAACCCGAACCCGAACCCGAACCTGAACCCGAACCTGAACCCGAACCCGAACCTGAACCCGAACCTGAACCTGAACCCGAACCCGAACCTGAACCTGAACCCGAACCCGAACCTGAACCCGACCCTGAACCCGAACCTGGACCTGAACCTGAACCTGAACCACCTCCTGCAGACTGACAGATACATTCACCTCCCACACCGCTCTCGGGAGTCTCCGGGAGGTTTAATTCCATCCCGGGACATTCCCGGACAGTCCGGGTGTGTAGAGTGGAATATCCAAACTTCACTGCAACTTACTGCCGTACAGCACATTGCATTTTATAAAGATCTGATGAGTTTAGTGCGGCATTCATGAAAGATGTTACATTTGAAACTTGATCAGTTGAACAAAACACCACGAATGTTTATAAGAATATGGTTGAGAATCTGTGTATGGCACAGTAACTGTAATACTGAAAGGAGTTATCCTCTGTCTCTCTGATACAGATTTATATAGGGAGAGATACAAACTTTACCGCTCCAGCACCGATCACAGTGAACTTCACCTGGTTTGTTCTGGGAGTAATGGTCGTAGCTATTCCCGTGCTGTGTGGAGCTGGACACCTTATCCCCTTCAACAGTGGAAAGGAATAGCATCTGCAGAACGTTCTCAACCCAACATCATCAATGTCAAAGGGACCAACTTCGTGAATCGACTGGTGACCTCAGGGAAACACTTCGATGGCAAGGATTTCAATGTGAGGATTGTCCCCGTTGTGTTTCAAGATGCCGGACTTTACGCCTGTTATCTGGAATCAAATCTATTTCCCATCATTGATCTAATCACAGTGAAAGGTAGGAGTCAGAATGTTGTCACTGAGTTTACTGATGAACTTATTGTTTAAAATGTAAACAACCTGCTTGTTTCCACAGTCACAGCTGAACCGTCTGATGCAGTGACTGAGGGAGACAACGTTACCCTGACCTGCTCTGTGTCTCACGTCACTGGGTCAATGAGACTGGTTTGGATCAATGGTGATGGCAAACGTGTTGGAGAAAAGACACTGACCTGGAGAGAGAAATCACTGAGTCTGGTTATTCAGAAAGCTGAGAGAGGCAGAGGGAACTGGAGATGTGTTTTGTTTGATCAAGACCTGCCCCGGCTTTTTGTCCCGTACTATCAGAAGGACAGTAGTAAGTGATAAGGGTTTGTTCTTCATACTTAGAGTCATGATTGACTTTTGATGTCACTTATTGATCCTGAAATTTGGGTGGATTATTTTCTTCCAGTTTGAGTTGTCTAACTCTGTTATGATCAATGAATTCTCAAATTTCAAATAACACTTCCTGAACTCCACCTCTCCCCCCCCCCCCCTTCATTGTGCACGCATTTATCCCACCACCCAGTGATCCTATTCTCTTCCCTTCCTCTTTCAACTCATTTCCCACCCCTTCCAATTGCAGAGTTTTCCTTTTATGTTCTTGCTCCACATCCACCCATATCCCTCCCTCTGTTACTGATCTGACTGTAGGTCGGTCAGTATTAGTTGACCTGATCTATGTCATGTTTTACTGCATGCCGCTGTGTACTCAAACATTCATCTGGTTGAACCAGGATTTATATCAAGGACTTCAAGATTATGTAAAGGGAAACACAATAGAAACGAAACAGAAATGGGAATTGGAAATGAATATTATTATTACTGACGAAATGTGGGAAAAGACATGTCTTTTGTTCATACGTTAACAAACAGGGATAAATATGGGCCAGGAAACCAGGAGACCAAGGTATGTATCTCCACTGCACTTTGGTGGTTCAAACTTCAAGTGAAAACTTTGCCTTGTGTACCATCCTAACATGGTCATAATTTAGGGAACACTGTGTTTCCATGGACTCTGATTTTATACACAAGGTCTTATCCCACAATTAAATGTATCTGACGTACATCTGAAGTCATGTTCCTGGTCATTCTGGTGGATCTCATTATTAATGGGGTACAGTTTAAACACTGGATTGTTGCTTGTTTAAAATCAAACCAAATTATAGTCTTAATCAGAAAATAAAATACTTATTTTCCAGAAACCAATGTGACCCCAGTACCTGACATGAGCCGTGTTACTGAATATACGTCTGTGACTAGGAACACAAAGCAACAAGGTAAATAGATGACTCTGTCAATAAATCTCTAGTTGTACAGGTATTGTATTTGATGAAGCAACCTATTTCACATTTCACATATTATTACTGATGAAATGTGGGAAAAGACATGTCGTTTGGGTCATACGTTAACAAACAAGTTTCTTATAGAAACTTACAAAATTCTTAAGGGGTTGGACAGGCTAGATACAGGAAGATTGTTCCCGATATTGGGGAAGTCCAGAACAAAGGGTCACAGTTGAAGGATAAGGGGGAAATCTTTTAGGACCGAGATGAGGAAAACTTTTTTCACACAGAGAGTGGTGAATCTCTGGAATTCTCTCCCGCAGAAGGTAGTTGAGGCCACACAGTTCATTGGCGATATTTAAGAGGGAGTTAGATGTGGCCCTTGTAGCTAAATGGATCAGGGGGTATGGAGAGAAGACAGGTACAGGATACTGAGTTGGATGATCAGCCATGATCATATTGAATGGCGGTGCAGGCTCGAAGGGCCGAATGGCCTACTCCTGCACCTATTTTCTATGTTTCTATGTCTAAACAGCCCTGCCTGGAGGGAGTTTGAATGGAAAACTAGATTGAGAGTATTTAAGACTCCTCTTATGTTAGCAAGATATAGCAACATCTCAGATTTATGCTGGAGACAATGCGGGAAGATTGGTGATCATACACATATTTTGCGGGATTGTCCCAAATTGTATCAATATTGGAGAGACATTCAGACGGAGATCAAGCTAATCTTGGGGGTGGATCTACCTCTGGAGCCCGCATGCTTCATACTAGGAGAGACTCCAGAAAATATAGATACCAAAACATAGAAACATAGAAACATAGAAAATAGGGGCAGGAGTAGAGGCCATTCGGCCCTTCGAGCCTGCACCACCATTCAATATGATCATGGCTGATCATCCAACTCAGTATCCCATCCCTGCATTCTCTCCATACCCCCTGATCCCTTTAGCCACAATGGCCACATCTAACTCCCTCTTAAATATAGCCAATGAACTGTGGCCTCAACTACCTTCTGTGGCAGAGAATTCCAGTTTGAGTTGTCTAACTCTGTTATGATCAATGAATTCTCAAATTTCAAATAACACTTCCTGAACACCACCTCCCCCCCCCTTGATTATGCACGCATTTATCCCACCACCCAGTGATCCTATTCTCTTCCCTTCCTCTTTCAACTCATTACCCACCCCTTCCAATTGCAGAGTTTTCCTTTGATGTTCTTGCTCCACTTCCACCCATATCCCTCCCTCTGTTACTGATCTGACTGTAGATCAGTCAGTATTAGTTGACCTGATTTATGTCATGTTTTACTGCATGCCGCTGTGTACTCAAACGCTCATCTGGTTGAACCAGGATGTATATAAAGGACTTCAAGATTATGTAAAAGGAAACACTATAGAAATGAAACAGAAATGGGAATTGGAAATGAATATTATTATTACTGATGAAATGTGGGAAAATACATGCCTTTTGTTCATACGTTAACAAACAGGGATACATATGGGCCAGTAAACCAGGAGACCAAGGTATGTATCACCACTGCACTTTGGTGGTTCAAACTTCAAGTGAAAACTTTGCCTTGTGTACCATCCTGGTCATAATTTAGGGAACACTGTGTTTCCATGGACTCTGATTTTATACACAAGGTCTTATCCCACAATTAAATGTATCTGACGTACATCTGAAGTCATGTTCCTGGTCATTCTGGTGGATCTCATTATTAATGGGGTACAGTTTAAACACTGGATTGTTGCTTGTTTAAAATCAAACCAAATTAAATTCTTAATCAGAAAATAAAATACTTATTTTCCAGAAACCAATGTGACCCCAGTACCTGACATGAGCCATGTTACTGAATATACGTCTGTGACTAGGAACACAATGCAACAAGGTAAATAGATGACTCTGTCAATAAATCTCTAGTTGTACAGGTATTGTATTTGATGAAGCAACCTATTTCACATTTCACATATTATTACTGATGAAATGTGGGAAAAGACATGTCTTTTGGGTCATACGTTAACAAACAAGTTTCTTATAGAAACTTACAAAATTCTTAAGGGGTTGGACAGGCTAGATACAGGAAGATTGTTCCCGATATTGGGGAAGTCCAGAACAAGGGGTCACAGTTTAAGGATAAGGGAGAAATCTTTTAGGACCGAGATGAGGAAAACTTTTTTCACACAGAGAGTGGTGAATCTCTGGAATTCTCTCCCGCAGAAGGTAGTTGAGGCCACACAGTTCATTGGCTATATTTAAGAGCGAGTTAGATGTGGCCCTTGTAGCTAAAGGGATCAGGGGGTATGGAGAAGAATACCTGCCTTCTCTCCATACCCCCTGATCCCTTTAGCCACAAGGGCCACATCTAACTCCCTCTTAAATATAGCCAATGAACTGTGGCCTCAACTACCTTCTGTGGCAGAGAATTCCACAGATTCACCACTCTCTGTGTGTGAAAAAATGATTTTCTCATCTCAGTCCTAAAATATTTCCCTCTTATCCTTAAACTGTGACCCCTTGTTCTGGACTTCCCCAACATCGGGAACAATCTTCCTGCAGCCTGAAGATTGTTCCCGATGTTGGGGAAGTCCAGAACAACGGGTCATAGTTTAAGGATAAGGGGGAAATCCTTTAGGACCGAGATGAGGAAAACATTTTTCACACAGAGAGTGGTGAATCTGTGGAATTGTCTGCCACAGAAGATAGTTGAGGCCACAGTTCATTGGCTTTATTTAAGAGGGAGTTAGATGTGGCCCTTGTGGCTTTAGGGATCAGGGGGTATGGAGAGAAGGCAGGTACAGGATACTGAGTTGGATGTTCAGCCATGATCACATTGAATGACGGTGCAGGCTCGAAGGGCCGAATGGCCTCTACTCCTGCACCTATTTTCTATGTTTCTATGTTTTTAAGTAAGGTCAATTAATCTGGGGAAAAAAGACACAATATGCTGGAGTAACTCAACGGGTCAGCTGGAATCGCTGGAGAACATGGATAGGTGAGGTTTTGGGTTGGGACCCTACTTCAGACTAAAGGGCTGCGACCTGAAATGTCACCTGCCTAACCTGCTGAGTTTCTTCAACACCTTGTGTCTTTTATTGGTAAACTATCACCTGCAGTACCTTGTGTCTCAGTAAATCTGGATCACAAGTTAAACTCAAGACTTCTGATCTAAATTAGTCAGTGTGGTTAATGCCTGGTCTTTGGGGGAGCTTTTGAATGATGCACATTTATTCTACAAATGTGAACTCTGTGTTTATTATTTTGACAGGCAATTACACTTTCATTATCAAATTTGTTGGAATTATCGGAGGCCTGGCTCTTCTCCTCGTCATTGTACTGGCAGTGGTGTGGTATCAAAGAAGGCACAAGCCTACAGGTAAAGTACATGAAGACATCCTTAATGCAGCACAAATTCCCCCAAATTATCAATGCCCATGTTATCTTTGTTACAAGGAGAAAAGAACAATATATTTTGGATAAGAAAAGTATCTGTTTGTGCTTATGTTGTTGACAAATTGATTTCAGACTTGTTGTGGTCAATTGAAGCATTATTTATGCAATGTGGATTGTCCTGTCTACCTGCGTTGCCGTGAGGAGTCTGCTGTATGATGCTGTTCAGGTGGTGTTCTGCAATGATCTGACCATGTGGTGATTGTGTCACCATCCCCGGTGTAAACCATTATCAAATAAACATGCCAGAAGTTGAAGTATAGCTAGTGTAGTCATGTAGAAAACATGGTCTCCAATTTGCCCTCAATATGTTCCTATTTACTGAGGGATAAATATGGGCCAGGAAACCAGGAGACCAAGGTATGTGTCTCCACTGCACTTTGGTGGTTCAAACTTCAAGTGAAAACTTTGCCTTGTGTACCATCCTAATATGGGTCATAATTTAGGGAACACTGTGTTTCCATGGACTCTGATTTTATACACATGGTCTTATCCCACAATTAAATGTATCTGACGTACATCTGAAGCCATGTTCCTGGTCATTCTGGTGGATCTCATTATTAATGGGGTACAGTTTAAACACTGGATTGTTGCTTCTTTAAAATCAAACCAAATTAAAGTCTTAATCAGAAAATAATACAGTTGAACAGAGGGATCTGGGAATAACCGTGCATAGTTCATTGAAGGTGGAATCTCATATAGATAGGGTGGTAAAGAAAGCTTTTGGTATGCTAGCCTTTATAAATCAGAGCATTGAATATAGAAGCTGGGAAGTAATGTTAAAATTGTACAAGGCATTGGTGAGACCAAATCTGGAGTACGGTGTACAATTTTGGTCGCCCAATTATAGGAAGGATGTCAACAAAATAGAGAGAGTACAGAGGAGATTTACTAGAATGTTGCCTGGGTTTCAACAACTAAGTTACAGAGAAAGGTTGAATAAATTAGGTCTTTATTCTCTGGAGCGCAGAAGGTTAAGGGGGGACATGATAGAGGTCTTTAAAATGATGAGAGGGATAGACAGAGTTGATGTGGACCAGCTTTTCCCTTTGAGAATAGGCAAGATTCAAACAAGAGGACATGACTTCAGAATTAAGGGACAGAAGTTTAGGGGTAACATGAGGGGGAACTTCTTTACTCAGAGAGTGGTAGCTGTGTGGAATGAGCTTCCAGTGGAAGTGGAGGAGGCAGGTTCGTTGGTATCATTTAAAAATAAATTGGATAGGCATATGGATGAGAAGGGAATGGAGGGTTATGGTATGAGTGCAGGTAGGTGGGACTAAGGGAAAAAAGTTGTTCGGCACGGACTTGTAGGGCCGAGATGGCCTGTTTCCATGCTGTAATTGTTATATGGTTATATGGTTATTATTTTCCAGAAATCAATGTGACCCCAGTACCTGAGATGAGCCGTGTTACTGAATATATGTATGTGAGTAGGAACACAAAGCAAGAAGGTAAATAGATGACTGTCAATGAATCTCTAGTTGTACAGGTGTTGTATTTGATGAAGCAACCTATTTCACATTTCACAGTTTTGTAACAAGAATGTGAGGAAGGGAACCTCAAACACACAAACTAATTGATCAATTCAACAGTCTCTCTCTCTTGTGTCAATTCACCCCTCAGCCCCAATCTTCCTCATCCAACTGCAGGTCTTACTCTGCTTGGTCAATTGACTAACTTTCACTGGACTATCATGGCCAACACATCAATGTTGAGACATCACCATGAACAACATATTCACACTACTCATTTATTGTTGATCCTGATTAACAGCTTGGTTAGTGGCCCTCTAAAGAATGGACAACACTTGCCCTTCCAAAAGTCACCATCCCTTTCACAAAATATCATCTAGCATGAAATGCCTCCAATTCACTTTGTCACTAGTTCAGGTTTTATTCTAAAGTGAAAATAACAACAACATTTCAGAATGGTTTGAGCATCATTAATAGATGATGGATAGGTGATGTTTCAGATCGAGACCCTTCTTGTGAGTCTGAAGTAGGGTCACGACCTGAAACATCACCTATACATGTCCTCCAGAGATGCTGCCTGACCTGCAGAAGTACTCCAGCACTTTGTGTCCCTTTGTGTATTAACCAGCATCTGCAGTTCTTTGTTTCCACCTCAGACAGAATCAGAATCAGGTTTTATTCGCCAATTGCAACATACGATGAATTTCACTGGCCAGGTCAGTCATACAATTAAAAAGGAACAGACACAAAAACACATTTCAACATGAACATCCACCACAGTGACTCCTACACATTCCGCACTGTGATGGAAGGCAAAATAAAGTTCAAGTCCTTCACTAGTGTTCTTCCTCGGCCATGGGCCCCGAGCCCCCGTTAACGGGACGATCTTGACTCCCGTAGCCGGTGGTGTTCGGGCCCTCCACGTTGAGGCGTTCAGATCCTGCATCAGGGGGGATGTCAGCTCCCCCACGCCGGGAGTTTAAACCTAGTGTCAGGGCTGGTTGAGCCTTCTGCGGCGTTGGAACTCCCAACTATCCTCTCCCGAGACTGCGAGCCATTGATGGTAAGCCCGCAGGCCGCGGTGGGAGCGATCCCAGGCAAGGGATCCGCTCCGGTGTTAAGTCTGCGCCCCACAGTCCAAGGCGACTTTTCAACTCCATCGATGGTAGGCCGCAGAGCCTAACCCAGGAGAATGTGATCTGAAAAATGATCAAACTCCGGAAAGGTAAGAACCTGAATAAAAAAGTTTCCCCCCTCTCCCCACATAAAACAAACTGAAGTACATTAAAACAAACTTTAAACAAACACTAAAATAACGAAAAGATGAAAAAACGAACAGACTGCCGGCGGGGCTGGCCATCTGGAGCACCTCTGCAGTGCTGGTCAAATGGTGGACAGTATTGTTTTTGCCAGAATTTAGACCACATTTCTGATGAATCTGATGATTTCTTGAAAATCTGAAGGAACCTTTCAATAAATCAGACATTGCTCGTGTTTTAATGAGAAAAATATAAATTCCTTACCTTGTCCCACAGTATGGATCAACTATGTTCCACTGTATTCCACTGTAAAGGCATCGATTGTCTTCATATATTGTCTTTCTGCAGATGTAACAAAAGCTTTTCCCTGAACCTGGGCACACATGACACTAAACTAAACTGAACCTCAGCTGATCATATCTCCCCATATTCCTTGATCTTAGTCCATATATGACTGGTCTCTAATTTGTGTTTTGGAGTTTTTTTCCACTAACCAGTGGTCTTTGTAATTTATGCTTCATTTATGTGTTGTGTTGCCTTAGTCCAAATGCCTCTGATGCTGCTGCTGCAGGCAACATTGTCATTGTATCTGTTCCTGTATCTCGCCATTGGTGTGTATCTGTCAATGAATTCAACAACTCCTAAAATGTACTGAATGATTTGGCTCCAGTCAAATCTGTGGTGGAGAATGTAACTGATTCTTTGTTCTCCTCATCTTAATCCTTATTGTCTCTTGTCTTAAACCTTTACCCCTGGTCATGGTCTCCCCCAACAGGGAACATCTTCCTCCATCCAGACTGGTCTACTTGTTGGAATTGTCTATGTTTCCATGAGAACCATTGTCATTCTTCTAAACTCCACAAGCCAAATTAACTCAAATTCTCTTTGTAATTTCCACCGTCCCAGAAAGAAGTCAAAACAAGGCGGTTAGGAGATGTGACTTTTCATGGAGGGATTTTTCAAACTGCTGGAGGTACTCTGTGGGTCGATCAGCATCTATGGAGGGAAAGCAATGATCAGCGTTTCATATCGTGACCCTGCATTGAATTAAATCATCCTTTTTCAAATACAAATAAATTCTTTGTTTCCAACTTATTTCCACAGATACAGAGGAAGGTATTCACTATGGATCCATCTCCTTCCAGCCTAAAGCAACTGGTGGTAACATGGCTTTATTTAAATATGTTTTAATCTTTTATCACAGTGAGGATTATTGGCACAGAGTAGTCTGAAACCCTGCTGTGTTTGGCCACCTTACAACAGCATCAGGTATTCCTGGGATAAAGTCCCTCACTCGGCCCATTGACATGAAGTGGGACAGTCAGCTGAGGCTCAACCTTCTCCGAGTGTGTTCTGGTCCCCTAACCTGCAGGGAGTGTGTTCTGGTCCCCTAAACTACAGGGAGTGTGTTCTGGTCCTCTAACCTACTCTCTAAGTGTGTTCTGGTCCTCTAACCTACAGGGAGTGTGTTCTGGTCCTCTAACCTACTCTGTGGGTTCTGGTCCCCTAACCTACTCTGTGGGCTCTGGTCCTCTAACCTACTCTGTGGGCTCTGGTCCTCTAGCCTACACTGAATGGGTACAATAGCCACTCCAGAGATCCAACCAGTGACATCCAGGCTGCTGTTACAACACTGTTGTGCATTGGCGTTGGTGATGGGAAGTGAAACCAAGACACCATTTATGTCCATCTGTAGAACATTCTTCTGCACAACTCCTGACTGAGCTCGAAGTGATCAGCACAATCTTCCTTGAATTACAATATATTTTTGATATTGATTAGTAGGACTGGATGTTACAATCCCTAAGGTTCTTCACCACAACTGACACCCGATATTCTTGGGGGTGACCACTAGGTGATTTTGCTACCAACCAGACACATCTTCAGTTGTGTACCTCAACGTCACTGGGTGTTTCGGCCTTTTATCACAAGACACCCTCCCTCAGTCGAGGCAGGCCCACCGCAGGGTGATCAGCCCTGGGTGTGTGTCTTATGGTTAGCCTCTAGATGGTCAGTCACGTGGCAGCCCAGACAGCATCTTTTCTCTTCAGCCACAGCCAGTGACTGCTCCATTCTGCTTTTATCCTTCCATCTTCCTCTCTACCGCTGACTGTGGCCGGTTGGGCTCTGGACTCGTGTCCGTTGGTGGGACAGTACTTGGTTGAGCTTCACCTGGGGTACTGATACCCTGTGGACTGTGGTGGTCAACCTGCCACTGGGCTTCACTCGACTGGTTTGGCCTTCCTCTTAGAAGGTCATGGTCAATGCGAGGCCCCACACCAAGCTCTCCCAGGCACATTTCCCTGCCCTGGTGGATCTTGAGACCCTTCTCTGATGTTATCTTTTCCCAGCCACAGATGCAGCTTTGTAGTTTATGTCCTGCCAGGGCTGCTGCTCTGTCAATTGCTGTGCTAGTTCTCTTATTCATAGTCGATTCCTTCTGTAGCAATATAAGGGTGTCTTGTTCATGCTGACCATTCCTGCAGCTCACTGTAAATGCAGAGGTATGACAGATGGGTTTTCTGGAATTCAATGTCTTGTTGATCCACTGTCAGGAAGAGCAAAATGTAGTAAGCTTTAGACGTTAATATTCCATTTGTCGTTTCCTTTGTCAACATCATCCACCAGTGTCATTTTTAATTGTGATGTTTGCATTTATTACAGGCAGCAGCGATGATACACTGTCCTCCAATCAAGCATCAGGCACTGTATGTATATTGATTCTTGTTGTTGAAATCACTGATCGTACAAGTATGAATTAAAGCTGTAATCTGTTTACTGATCTAAACAGCGACAACAACAACGGTCTTAAATACAATTGGTATTTCTTTCTCTTTCAGAACCTTGTTTCTTCAAAGGAAGATGAGTCTGTCATCTATGCTGAAACAGCAAAAACATAAACATGAAGAGAGTGGAAAGTAAAGGCTTGGACTTTGACAAGCGCAACGTTGCCATTTTTGGAATTGAATTTTTTACTTCATCTATATTACTAAAACTAAGATCTTGACCAATTTCTGACTTTCTATTTCGTGATTTCTGAAAGACTGCCGCCACTTACCGCCGTGATTTTTGGCCACCTCGCTCAGAGTCCCCCTCCGCCGAGCTGGACCGGAGGCTTTTTCCCACCGATGGAAAATCAGAGAGTTGTTAATGTTTTAGTATTGATTGTGAGTGTGTGTGTCTATGTGAGTGTGTGTGTGGGTTTTCAGAAAATGTTTTGGTTGTAAATGTTTGCAAATTTGGAGACTTTAAACGTTTGAATCATTCGGTTTCCACACTATGTTTACCACTTTCTGAAGTTACTTGGCATTTTAGTATTGGTTGTGGGTGTGTGCGTGTGTGTCAGTGTGTGGGTGACTGTGTGTGTGTGAGTGTGTGACTCTGTGAGTGTGTGACTGTGTGTGTGTGTGTCTGTGTGTGTGTGTGTCTGTGTGAGTGAGTCTGTGTGAGTGAGTGAGTCTGCGAGTGAGTCTGTGTGTGTGATTGAGTCTGTGTGTGTGTGAGTGAGTGAGTCTGTGTGTGTGTGTGTGAATGAGTCTGTGTGTGTGTGTGTGAATGAGTCTGTGTGTGTGAGTAAGTGAGTCTGTGTGTGTGTGAGTCTGTGTGTGTGTGTGTGTGTGAGTGAGTCAGTGTGAGTGAGTGAGTATGTGCGAGTGAGTCTGTGTGTGTGTGATTGAGTCTGTGTGCGTGTGAGTGAGTGAGTCTGTGTGTGTGAGTAAGTGAGTCTGTGTGTGTGTGTGAGTCTGTGTGTGTGTGCGTGTGTGTGTGTCTGAGAGTGCGTGCGTGAGTGTGTGCGTGAGTGAGAGTGTGTGCATGAGTGTGTGCGTGTGTGAGAGTGCGTGCGTGAGTGAGAGTGTGTGTCTGAGAGTGTGTGTGTGGCTGAGAGTGTGTGTGTGTGTGTGTCTGAGAGTGTGTGTGTCTGAGGGAGTGTGTGTGTGTGTATATGGGGGTTGCACACAAGGTCACCGGGTCAAAGGGCATGACGCACGGAGTCGCTCAATCCATCTGGAGGACATCGCAGCTTCCAGTATATGTTGTTAATACATGAAACGCATAAATTTCCTACCTGTTAAAAACTGCCAAAATGTTGAATTTCTGCGCTGTAAATAATTGTGGAAGTCGGGGTAACCGTGAGAGATCTATCCTTCTTCAGAATTCCAAAAGTGAAGCGAAATGAAAGTAAAGAGAAGCGAGAGCTGAAGGGACAACAACAGCTAAAGTGCTTGGTGAACATTGGCCGTGCAGATATCGAGATTGAAAATATTGGGAATTATCGTCTTTGCTCACTGCATTTCATCAACAGCGAGGCATTATTTGTGTTTTTTCTTGGTTCCTTTGGTATCTAAAAAGTTTCAGAAGTGATAAATCTGGCTGTAAATTTTTTAAATCGCCATTGGTTCTGAAGTGGGTTTGTACATGCAAAAAGTAAATGCTTCTGAAGCTAAATGTATCGTTAAAAAAATCTCCAGACTTACGAGTGATGTGTAGAAAAGTTTTCTATCATTATGCTATGGAGATGTATATTTTGGCAAATAATAAAATAGCCTGACAGCTTAAACACCCACTGTCTTTCAATAGGATATTATCAATTTGCTGAGGTTGATTATGTCCAATTAACAGCTAACAATTATGCCATTCCCAGTAAAATGTAATTCAAAACCCACGGCCTACCATCGGACTGGAGCGGCGTTTCCTGTCGGGACCGGCCGGGACTACAGCTTCGGCGGCGGCACAGCGCTGGGACACCATCATGGAGCGGGCGATGCCTTACATACATAGATACGTAGAAAATAGGTGCAGGAGTAGGCCATTCGGCCCTTCGAGCCTGCACCGCCATTCAATATGATCATGGCTGATCATCCAACTCAGTATCCCGTGCCTGCCTTCTCTCCATACCCCCTGATCCCTTTAGCCACAAGGGCCACATCTAACTCCCTCTTAAATATAGCCAATGAACTGGCCTCAACTACACTCTGTGGCAGAGAGTTCCAGAGATTCACCATTCTCTGTGTGAAAAAGTTTCTTCTCATCTCGGTCCTAAAGGATTTCCCCCTTATCCTTAAGCTGTGACCCCTTGTCCTGGACTTCCCCAACATCGGGAACAATCTTCCTGCATCTAGCCTGTCCAACCCCATAAGAATTTTGTACGTTTCTATAAGATCCCCTCTCAATCTCCTAAATTCTAGCGAGTATAAGCCAAGTCTATCCTGTCTTTCTTCATATGAAAGTCCTGACATCCCAGGAATCAGTCTGGTGAACCTTCTCTGCACTCCCTCTATGGCTATATTGTCCTTCCTCAGATTTGGAGACCAAAACTGTATGCAATACTCCAGGTGTGGTCTCACCAAGACCCTGTACAACTGCAGTAGAACCTCCCTGCTCCTATACTCAAATCCTTTTGCTATGAAAGCTAACATACCATTGGCTTTCTTCACTGCCTGCTGCACCTGCATGCCTACTTTCAATGACTGGTGTACCATGACACCCAGGTCTCGCTGCATCTCCCCTTTTCCTAATCGGCCAGCGGTAAGCTCTGGAGTGCTGTGGCCGCCGACTCCAACATCCGAGGAGCTGCGGTCTGCGTAGCGTCCTGCCGTGGGTGGGCGGCGCTGGATTTAAAACACCGCGGAGCCTGGGATCTGTTGCCGAGATCACCAGAATCGGAGCTCCAGCCAGCGCGGCCTGTCGACTTCGGGTACCTCGGTCTCCAGGGAGGGAGCGGCCGCTCCAGACATTTCCAAGCCGCTGAGGAGTGTTCACCAGACGCCGGAGTTCCAGCTTCCCGGCAAGAATCCTGAAAACATCGGACTGGCTGTGGAGGCCACAAATCAGCCCCGACCTCGGGTGATTCACAGAGGACGAGGACTTAACTTTGTGTCTTTCCCCAAAGTGGAAAACGTTGATTCTGTTGTGAGGGGACGTTCATGTTGAATTCTATAATGTGTTGTCATTTTTTCTTATTTTTAATTTTTTCTATGGATGTACGGAAACAAAATTATTTCTTTTATGTAAAGCACTTTGATTTAAACGCAAGTTGATTTAAACATGCTATATAAATACAATTTACTTACTTACTTATGTATGGTTTGTGATTTATTTACCCACACCCACCCAAAACCACCCTCTCCCGCCCGAAACCACCCTCACCAGCCCGAAACCACCCTCACCCACCCGAAACCACCCTCACCCGCCCGAAACCACCCTCACCCACCCGAAACCACCCTCACCCGCCCGAAACCACCCTCACCCGCCCCTAAACCACCCTCACCCACCCGAAACCACCCACACCCACCCGAAACCACCCACACCCACCCGAAACCACCCTCACCCGCCCGAAACCACCCTCACCTGCCCGTACAGGGTCTTGATTTCCCCCTTATCCTTAAAACTTGATGATGGAGTTCACACTGTGACTGGCTACGCAGTCATGAGTATAGAGTGAGTACAGCAGGGGGCTGAGCACCCATGAGTATAGAGTGAGTACAGCAGGGGGCTGAGCACTCATTAGTATAGAGTGAGTACAGCAGGGGGCTGAGCACTCATTAGTATAGAATGAGTACAGCAGGGGGCCGAGCACTCATGAGTATAGAGTGAATACAGCAGGGGGCTGAGCACTCATTAGTATAGAGTGAGTACAGCAGGGGCTGAGCACTCATTTGTATAGAGTGAGTACTGCAAGGGATTTTGTAAGTTTCTATCGGATCCCCCCCTCAATCTTCTAAATTCTAGCGAGTACAAGCCGAGTCTATCCAGTCTTTCTTCATATGAAAGTCCTGTCATCCCAGGAATCAGTCTGGTGAACCTTCTCTGTACTCCCTCTATGGCAAGAATGTCTTTCCTCAGATTAGGAGACCAAAACTGTACGCAATACTCCAGGTGTGGTCTCACCAAGACTGTGGGGCTGTGGGGCTGTGGAGCTGTGGGGCTGTGGAGCTGTGGGGCTGTGGGGCTGTGGAGCTGTGGGGCTGTGGGGCTGTGGAGCTGTGGGGCTGTGGGGCTGTGGGGCTGTGGGGCTGTGGGGCTGTGGGGCTGTGGGGCTGTGGAGCTGTGGGGCTGTGGGGCTGTGGGGCTGTGGGGCTGTGGGGCTGTGGGGCTGTGAGGCTGTGAGGCTGTGGGGCTGTGGGGCTGTGGGGCTGAAGTCGCGGAGCCTGTGGGGCTGTGGAGCTGTGGGGCTGCGGGGCTGCGGGGCTGTGGGGCTGTGGGGCTGTGGGGCTGAAGTCGCGGAGCCTGTGGGGCTGTGGAGCTGTGGGGCTGTGGAGCTGTGGGGCTGCGGGGCAGCGGGGCTGCGGGGCTGTGGGGCTGTGGGGCTGCGGGGCTGCGGGGCTGCGGAGCTGCGGAGCTGAGACGTTGTGGGGCTGTGGGGCTGTGGGGCTGTGGGGCTGTGGAGCTGTGGAGCTGTGGGGCTGTGGGGCTGTGGGGCTGTGGGGCTGTGGAGCTGTGGGGCTGTGGGGCTGTGGGGCTGTGGAGCTGTGGGGCTGTGGGGCTGTGGGGCTGTGGGGCTGTGGAGCTGTGGAGCTGTGGGGCTGTGGGGCTGTGGGGCTGTGGAGCTGTGGAGCTGTGGGGCTGTGGGGCTGTGGGGCTGTGGGGCTGTGGAGCTGTGGGGCTGTGGGGCTGTGGGGCTGTGGAGCTGTGGAGCTGTGGAGCTGTGGAGCTGTGGGGCTGTGGGGCTGTGGGGCTGTGGAGCTGTGGAGCTGTGGGGCTGTGGGGCTGTGGAGCTGTGGAGCTGTGGGGCTGTGGGGCTGTGGAGCTGTGGGGCTGTGGGGCTGTGGGGCTGTGGGGCTGTGGGGCTGTGGGGCTGTGGGGCTGTGGAGCTGTGGGGCTGTGGGGCTGTGGGGCTGTGGAGCTGTGGGGCTGTGGGGCTGTGGGGCTGTGGAGCTGTGGGGCTGGGGGGCTGCGGGGCTGTGGAGCTGTGGGGCTGTGGATCTGTGGAGCTGTGGAGCTGTGGAGCTGTGGAGCTGTGGAGCTGCGGATCTGCGGAATTACCTCCATGGAGCCAGCCAGCTTCGGAGCGTGGAGAGCTGCGGCGGCGAGCTGCTGCGACCCGACTCCGGTGGATGGTGACACCGGGAGCTCGCGGGTCCCCGGTGGGAGACTGCTTTGCGGGGCACCGGCAACGGCGACTTCTCCCGCCCGAATTGCGGGGTTGAGAGTGACCTGGAGGGGGGGCCTTACAACGCCCGGCGCGGCTTTAATTTGCCGCGGACTTGCTAGCGCCCGCCGGGGGCTCCAACATCAAGACCCGGGGCAGGGCCCTACATCGCCCGGCGTGGCTTTGAGTGGCCGCGGGGCTTGCTAGGCCCGCCGGGGGCTCCAACACCAAGTCCCGGGGCAGGGCCCTACATCGCCCGGCGTGGCTTTGAGTGGCCGCGGGACTTGCTAGCGCCCGCCGTGGGCTTTGACCTCGACTTCGGGAGAGGAATGGAGAGCAGGGGAGAGACAAGTTTTGCCTTCCATCACAGTGAGGAGGAGACTCACTGTGATGGATGATTATGTGAATTGAATTGTGTTGGTGTGTGGCTTGGTTCCTTTTTTGTATGGCTGCAGAAACCAAATTTCGTTTGAACCTCATGTGAGGTTCAAATGACAAATAAAAGGTATTGTATTGTATTGTATTGTATCTTCCGCACTTTAGTCAGTCTTCAGTTTAAACCGGTTCCTGCCGTCTCCCCCCAACCCCCCCACGCGAAAAAATACACCATTTGTGGTTCTGTAGAGAGAGGGGGGAGAGGGAGAGGTGGGAGAGAGAGGGAGAGGGAGAGGGAGGGAGAGAGAGAGGGAGGGGTGAGAGGGGCAGAGAGGGAGGGAGGGAGAGAGAGAGAGAGAGAGAGAGGGGGAGAGGGAGAAAGAGAGAGAGAATGGGAGAGAGGGAGATCACACACACTTCTCTCTCTCTCTCCCCCACCTTTTTCTGTCTCTCCTTCTCCCAACTCATCCTCTCCCTCATTCTCTCTCTCACCTTTTTCTCCCCTCTATCCCCCTCAATCTCACCTCCTCTCCTCTCCTATACCCCTCCACCTCTCCCTTCCATCCCCACTCCCTTCTCTCCTCCTCCCCACACTTTCTCCTTCTCTCCCTCCGTCCCTCTCACACACTGATCCCCCTCATCCCTTCCCTCGCTCCTTCCCCCCTCTCTTTCCCTCCCCTTTCTCCTTCCATCTCTCCTTCCTTCCCTCACTTCTTCCTCCCCTCTCTCCTAACCCCCTTCATTCTCTCCCTCTACCTCCCCCTCTGTCTCCTTCCTTCTCTCATCATCTCTCCTTCCCTCTCTCTCCTTCCCTCTAATCATTCACGTCTTCCATCATCCTCTCCCCTCATTCTCTCTCCCCCACATTCATTCTTCCATCTCTCTACCCCTCTCTCTCTCCTTTATTCATACAAAGTCAGCATGGATTTACAAAAGGTAAATCATGTCTGACGAATCTTATAGAATTTTTCGAGGATGTAACTAGTAGCGTGGATAGGGGAGAACCAGTGGATGTGGTGTATCTGGACTTCCAGAAGGCTTTCGACAAGGTCCCACATAAGAGATTAGTTTACAAACTTAAAGCACACGGCATTGGGAGTTCAGTATTGATGTGGATAGAGAACTGTCTGGCAAACAGGAAGCAAAGAGTAGGAGTAAACGGGTCCTTTTCACAATGGCAGGCAGTGACTAGTGGGGTACCGCAAGGCTCAGTGCTGGGACCCCAGCTATTTACAATATATATTAATGATCTGGATGAGGGAATTGAAGGCAATATCTCCAAGTTTGCGGATGACACTAAGCTGGGGGGCAGTGTTAGCTGTGAGGAGGATGCTAGGAGGCTGCAAGGTGACTTGGATAGGCTGGGTGAGTGGGCAAATGTTTGGCAGATGCAGTATAATGTGGATAAATGTGAGGTTCTCCATTTTGGTGGCAAAAACAGGAAAGCAGACTATTATCTAAATGGTGGCCTACTAGGAAAAGGGGAGATGCAGCGAGACCTGGGTGGCATGGTACACCAGTCATTGAAAATGGGCATGCAGGTGCAGCAGGCAGTGAAGAAAGCGAATGGTATGTTAGCTTTCATAGCAAAAGGATTTGAGTATAGGAGCAGGGAGGTTCTACTGCAGTTGTACAGGGTCTTGGTGAGACCACACCTGGAGTATTGCGTACAGTTTTGGTCTCCAAATCTGAGGAAGGACATTATTGCCATAGAGGGAGTGCAGAGAAGGTTCACCAGACTGATTCCTGGGATGTCAGGACTGTCTTATGAAGAAAGACTGGATAGACTTGGTTTATACTCTCTAGAATTTAGGAGATTGAGAGGGGATCTTATAGAAACTTACAAAATTCTTAAGGGGTTGGACAGGCTAGATGCAGGAAGATTGCTCCCGATGTTGGGGAAGTCCAGGACAAGGGGTCACAGCTTAAGGATAAGGGGGAAATCCTTTAAAACCGAGATGAGAAGAACTTTTTTCACACAGAGAGTGGTGAATCTCTGGAACTCCCTGCCACAGAGGGTAGTCGAGGCCACACAGTTCATTGGCTATATTTAAGAGGGAGTTAGATGTGGCCCTTGTGGCTAAAGGGATCAGAGGGTATGGAGAGAAGGCAGGTACGGGATACTGAGTTGGATGATCAGCCATGATCATATTGAATGGCGAATGGTGCAGGCTCGAAGGGCCGAATGGCCTACTCCTGCACCTATTGTCTATGTTTCTAAGTTTCTATTCCCTCCTTCCCCTCCTTCCCCTTTCTCCTTCCCTCTCTCAAGTTATTCTGTGGTCAACACTCCCACCCAGTGGTGTCCCCCCGCAATTACAAGCCCAGTTATCCTGTGGTCAACACTTCCAGTCCGCAGCTGTACAGCTGCCGCACCACGTAGAGATGCAGCTGGTCATGACCGACTCAATTGTGCTTCTGTAGAAGGTGACGAGGATGGGAGGGTGGAGGTGTAAACTTCTCAACCTGCGGAGGAAGTACAACCGCTGCTGTGCCCGTTTTGCCAGAGATGTAATGTTTGTGGACCAGTTTAAGGTGTCCGTTATATGCACCCCCAGGAACTTGATCCTTTTCACCTGCTCCACTGCTGAGTTGTTAATGCAAAGTGGAGTGTGACTGGGCTGAATTTTCCTTCTGAAATCGACGACAATCTCCTTGGTTTTGTTCACATTTAGGAGAAGGTTGTTCCTGCTGCACCAGCTCACCAGCTGTTCCACCTCCTCTCTATATGCCTGGTCGTCGTTATTGCGGATGAGGCCCACTACTGTTGTGTCATCCGCATATTTGATGATATGGTTAGTAGTGGACCTGGCGACACAGTCATGTGTCATCAATGTAAAGAGCAGCGGACTCAGGACACAGACCTGAGGGGAGCCGGTGCTCAGTGTGATGACCGAGGAGGTGTTCTTCCTCACCCGCACAGACTGGGGTCTTTCAGAAAGGAAATCCAGGATCCAGTTGCATAGTATGGTATTGAAACCTAGGGGTGCCAGTTTGCTCACCAGATGCTGGGGGATTATCGTGTTAAATGCTGAGCTGAAATGGCATCATTGTTAGTTGTTAATTGGACATAATCAACCTCAGCAAATTGACAATATCCTATTGAAAGACAGTGGGTGTTTAAGCTGTCAGGCCATTTTATTATTTGCCAAAATATACATCTCCATAGCATAATGATAGAAAACTTTTCTACACATCACTCATAAGTCTGGAGATTTTTTTAATGATATATTTAGCTTCAGAAGCATTTACTTTTTGCATGTACAAACCCACTTCAGAAACATGGGCGATTTAAAACATTTACAGCCAGATTTATCACTTCGGAAACTTTTTAGATACCAAAGGGACCAAGAAAAAACACAAATAATGCCTCGCTGTTGACGAAATGCAGTGAGCAAAGACGATAATTCCCAATATTTTAAATCTCGATATCTGCACGGCCAATGTTCGCCAAGCACTTTAGCTGTTGTTGTTCCTTCATCTCTCGCTTCTCTTTACTTTCATTTCGCTTCACTTTTGGAATTCTGAAGAAGGATAGAAGTCTCTCACGGTTACCCCGACTTCCACAATTATTTACAGCACAGAAATTCGCCATTTTGGCAGTTGTTAACAGGTAGGAAAGTAGGCGTTTCATGTATTAACAACATTTACTGGAAGCTGCGATGTCCTCCAGATGGATTGAGCGACTCCGTGTGTCATGCCCTTTGACCCGGTGACCTTGTGTGCAACCCCCCTATACACACACACACACACACACACTCACTCCCTCAGACACACACACACTCTCAGACACACACACACTCTCAGCCACACACACACTCTCAGACACACACACACTCTGACACACACTCTCACACACTCACGCACACACTCACGCACGCACTCTCAGACACACACACACGCACACACACACAGACTCACACACACACACACAGACTCACTTACTCACACACACACAGACTCACACACACACACACAGACTCACTCGCACAGACTCACTCACTCACACAGTCACACACACACAGTCACTCACACACTGACACACACACTGACACACACACACACACACACACACAACCAATATTAAAATGCCAAGTAACTTTCAGAAAGTGGTAAAAGGGGATGGTGACACAATCACCACATGGTCAGATCATTGCAGATCACCACCTGAACAGCATCATACAGCAGACTCCTCATGGCAACGCAGGTACACAGGACAATCCACATTGCATAAATAATGCTTCAATTGACCACAACAAGTCTGAAATCAATTTGTCAACAACATAAGCACAAACAGATACTTTTCTTATCCAAAATATATTGTTCTTTTCTCCTTGTAACAAAGATAACATGGTCATTGATAATTTGGGGGAATCTGTGCTGCATTAAGGATGTCTTCATGTACTTTACCTGTAGGCTTGTGCCTTCTTTGATACCACACCACTGCCAGTACAATGACGAGGAGAAGAGCCAGCCCTCCGATAATTACAACAAATCTGATAATGAAAGTGTAATTCCCTGTCAAAGTAATAAACACAGAGTTCACATTTGTAGAATAAATGGACATCATTCAAAAGCTTCCCCAAAGACCAGGCATTAACCACACTGACTAATTTAGATCAGAAGTCTTGAGTTTAACTTGTGATCCAGATTAACTGAGACACAAGGTACTGCAGATTATAGTTTAGCAATAAAAAACACAAGGTGTTGGAGAAACTCAGCAGGTTAGGCAGGTGACATTTCGGGTCACAGCCCTTTAGTCTGAAGTAGGGTCCCAACCCAAAACCTCACCTATCCATGTTCTCCAGAGATTCCGCCTGACCCGTTGAGTTACTCCAGCACATTGTGTCTTTTTTCCCAGATTAATTGACCTTACTTAGAAACATAGAAAATAGGTGCAGGAGTAGAGGCCATTCGGCCCTTCGAGCCTGCATTCAATATGATCATGGCTGATCATCCAACTCGGTATCCTGTACCTGCCTTCTCTCCATACCCCCTGATCCCTTTAGCCACAAGGGCCGCATCTAACTCCCTCTTAAATATAGCCAATGAACTGGCCTCAACTACATTCTGTGGCAGAGAATTCCAGAGATTCACCACTCTCTGTGTGAAAAATGTTTTTTTCATCTCGGCCCTAAAGGATTTCCCCTTTATCCTTAAACTGTGACCCCTTGTCCTTAACTTCCCC
Source organism: Amblyraja radiata (assembly GCF_010909765.2). Classification (NCBI taxonomy): domain Eukaryota; kingdom Metazoa; phylum Chordata; class Chondrichthyes; order Rajiformes; family Rajidae; genus Amblyraja; species Amblyraja radiata. Next base: position 11,034,818 of record NC_045991.1, read on the forward strand.
AACATCGGGAACAATCTTCCTGCATCTAGCCTGTCAAACCCCTTAAGAATGTTGTAAGTTTCTATAAGATCCCCCCTCAATCTTCTAAATTCTAGCGAGTACAAGCCGAGTACAAAGATCAGAGAGCCACAACTTGCCTCAGTAGCCATCAGTTAGAGACTGTAAACATTCACACACGTTTCTATTTCTTGGTTACAATCAGCTGACATTTCTCAGGCAGGAGATGGGAGCTGATGGTTGGCTGATAAAGTAGCTGATTCAGCTGTGATACTTCCCATTGTACAGTGGACAAATGTCTATGATAGTCTAAGCCTGGAACAATGGTTGAGTGAGCACTGCTGACAACAGAGTGGATATTGCCCCTGTGCTTCAATCCTCTCTAACCAGGAGCACAAGAACTGTAAATGTTAGAAATACTCAGCCGTTTGAGCAAAATCTGTGGAAAGGGAAAGAAGTGAGTTCATGTTTTATGTTGTCAGATTCAAAGAAAGGATCTTTGACAATAGACAATAGACAATAGGTGCAGGAGTTGGCCATTCAGCCCCTCGAGCCAACACTCAACATTTATTAACAAGACAAAGTCCACACACAAACAAGATATACAAATCACACAGCAGCTGTTAGCATCACAGCAGATCATCCTAGAGTTCTGTCACAGAAGCATCACATTCACAGGCACCCACGCAAGCTAATCATATTTAATCCAACTTAATATATAATCACCCGTTATGTTAAACCAAACACTTGTATGTCACTAGAATAACTTATTTTGTCATTGATGGCCACTATGTATGTACTTATACACAGTCACACACATGTATGTACATATGGTTCCAAATACACGTATACAATACCAATCGAACTCCTCCCCTCCACTGGGGCTATGGAGAAATCGTGTCCTTAATCAGTCTTGGCAGTTGTAGTAATACCGGTGTCCACAAAATGTTGAAAGCATCCGTCCTTAACTGGAGTTTAGCTGTTATACTTTCCATCATATATATACTTTTCAATCTTTCCCTCCACTGTTGAACATTTGGTGACTTTACATTTCTCCGTGACTCTGTAATCATCTTCTTTGCAATCAACAGCAACAGCCCAAGCAAGCATGTGTGACACGCTAGAATTTAGAAGATTGAGGGGGGATCTTATAGAAACGTACAAAATTCTTAAGGGGTTGGACAGGCTAGATGCAGGAAGATTATTCCCGATGTTGGGGAAGTCCAGAACTAGGGGTCACAGTTTAAGGATAAGAGGGAAGTCTTTTAGGACCGAGATGAGAAAAACATTTTTTTTCACACACAGAGAGTGGTGAATCTGTGGGATTCTCTGCCACAGAAGGTAGTTGAGGCCACAGTTCATTGGCTATATTTAAGAGGGAGTTAGATGTGGCCCTTGTGGCTAAAGGGATCAGGGGGTATGGAGAGAAGGCAGGGATGGGTTACTGAGTTGGATGATCAGCCGTGATCATATTAAATGGTGGTGCATGCTCGAAGGGCCGAATGGCCTCTACTCCTGCACCTATTGTCCATGTTTCTATGTTTTGGTATCTATATTTTCTGGAGTCTCTCCTAGTATGAAGCATGCCGGCTCCAGAGGTAGATTCACCCCCAAGATTAGCTTGATTTCCGCCTGAATGTCTCTCCAATATTGATACCATTTGGGACAATCCCCCAAAATCTGGGTATGATCACCAATCTTCCCGCGTTGTCTCCAGCATAAATCTGAGGTGTTGCTATGTCTTGCTAACATAAGAGGAGTCTGAAATACTCTCACTAGTTTTCCATTCAAACTCCCTCCAGGCGGGGCTGTTTGTTAACGTATGACCCAAAAGACATGTCTTTTCCCACATTTCGTCAGTAATAATAATATTCATTTCCAATTCCCATTTCTGTTTCGTTTCTATCGTGTTTCCTTTTACATAATCTTGAAGTCCTTGATATAAATCCTGGTTCAACCAGATGGGTGTTTGAGTACACAGCGGCATGCAGTAAAATATGACATAGATCAGGTCAACTAATACTGACTGATCTACAGTCAGATCAGTAACAGAAGGAGGGATATGGGTGGAGCAAGAACATAAAAGGAAAACTCTGTAATTGGAATGGGTGGAAATGAGTTGAAAGAGTAAGGGAAGAGAATAGGATCACTGGGTGGTGGGATAAATGCGTGCACAATGAAGGGGGGGGGAGAAGTGGTGTTCTGGAAGTGTTATTTGAAATTTGAGAATTCATTGATCATAACAGAGTTAGACAACTCAAACTGGAAGAAAATATTCCACTCAAATGTCAGGACCAATAAGCGACATCAAAACGCAATCATGACTCTAAGTATGAAGAACAAACCCTTATCACTTACTACTGTCCTTCTGATAGTACGGGACAAAAAGCCGGGGCAGGTCTTGATCAAACAAAACACATCTCCAGTTCCCTCTGCCTCTCTCCGCTTTCTGAATAACCAGACTCGGTGATTTCTCTTCCTCAGTCAGTGTCTTTTCTCCAACACGTTTGCCATCGCCATTGATCCAAACCAGTCTCATTGACCCAGTGACGTGAGACACAGAGCAGGTCAGGGTAACGTTGTCTCCCTCAGTCACTGCATCAGACGGTTCAGCTGTGACTGTGGAAACAAGCAGGTTGTTTACATTTTAAACAATAAGTTCATCAGTAAACTCAGTGGCAACATTCTGACTCCTACCTTTCACTGTGATTAGATCAATGGTGGGAAATATATACGATTCCAGATCACAGGCGTAAACTCCGGCATCTTGAAACACAACGGGGACAATCCTCACATTGAAATCCTTGCCATCGTAGAGTTTCCCTGAGGTCACCAGTCGATTCACGAAGTTGGTCCCATTGACATAGATGATGATGGGCTGAGAACGTTCTGCAGATGCTATTACTTTCGGCCGTTGAAGGTGACGAGGTGACCAGATCCACTTAGCACTGGAATAGTTAATATATTTACTATAACAAACCAGGTGAAGTTCACTGTGACCGGTGCTGGAGCGGTAAAGTGTGTATCTCTCATCATATAAATCTGTATCAGAGAGACAGAGGATAACTCTTTTCAGTATTACAGTTACTGTGCCATACACAGATTCTCAACCGTATTCTTATAAACATTTGTGGTGTTTTGTTCAACCGATCAAGTTTCAAATGTAACATATTTCATGAATGCCGCACTAAACTCATCAGATATTTATAAAATACAATGTGCTGTACGGCAGTAAGTTGCAGTGAAGTTTGGATATTCCACTCTACATTTCAACATGAGGTTGGCCCCCACACCCGGACTGTCCGGGAATGTCCCGGGATGGAATGAAACCTCCCGGAGACTCCCGAGAGCGGTGTGGGAGGTGAATGTCTCTGTCAGTCTGCAGGAGGTGGTTCAGGTTCAGGTTCAGGTTCAGGTTCGGGTTCAGGTTCAGGTTCAGGTTCGGGTTCAGGTTTAGGTTCTGGTTCAGGTTCAGGTTCGGGTTCAGGTTCAGGTTCAGGTTCGGGTTCAGGTTCGGGTTCGGGTTCAGGTTCAGGTTCGGGTTCGTGTTCAGGTTCAGGTTCAGGTTCAGGTTCAGGTTCAGGTTCAGGTTCAGGTTCGGGTTCGGGTTCGGGTTCGGGTTCAGGTTCGGGTTCAGGTTCAGGTTCGGGTTCAGGTTCGGGTTCAGGTTCAGGTTCAGGTTCAGGTTCAGGTTCGGGTTCGGGTTCGGGTTCGGGTTCAGGTTCAGGTTCGGGTTCAGGTTCAGGTTCGGGTTCAGGTTCGGGTTCAGGCTGTGGACAGAAGCAGCCCAGAGGATGCCTGCACGGGGACTGACCCGGACACGTTGGCACTTCAAGTGGGTCGGCACATTCCCATTATTCCCACCATCCCTCTCCCATTCACACCCATTGATTCCCTGTCCTTCCCTGTTCCCGGGTCCTGCTCCCAGCTGAATGCTGATCCCAAGCCCGCGTCTGCAGCAGCTGGAATCACTTCAAGCAACACCAGACTCGGAGAGAAGGGTCAGTGTGGGGAGAGGGGATGGATTGTTGTTCAGTGTTGATGTGTGGGTCGGGACCCCCAGTGTGTGTGTGAGCAGCAAGTGCTGGTGACTACACTTTCTATCTGACACTTTGACGTGAGTCTTGTATCAGTATCTCAGTCTCAGATACTGGAGCATTGATGGCAAGATGAGCCCTGTATCAGTATCTCAGTCTCAGATACTGGAGCATTGATGGCAAGATGAGTCCTGTATCTGTATCTCAGTCTCAGATACTGGGGCATTGATGGCAAGATGAGCCCTGTATCTCAGTCTCAGATACTGGAGCATTGATGGCAAGATAAACGGACAAAATACTTTACTGAACAATGGTTACAGAAAGACATCCCCCTCCTGTGCTGTGTGTGTGTCTGTCACACAGAGACAAGCAGGCAGCTGCTCCACACAGAGACTTTCTGGAAACTTCTCCCTGATCATTGCAGCATTTTATACTGGAGAGCAGTTGGTCACTGCCACAGTTCTTCACGGAGCGCACACATAATATTACAAGAAGCACCGTGATACAAGTGTCTACTTGATACCCAATGGGAGGTGTTTACACTTACACTTGTTTACAGTAAAACCTGCGTTACTTGTGTGAAGAATGTTTCCGTTTTCCTGCACTTCACACACATACAGCTTCCCATCCTCCATTGTAACGTGTTGAACCATCAGATAGACCGAGTTATTCATGCGGATCTGATCAGTGTTGCCCCTGTTCTGCTGGGATGAATCCATGGGTCTCCAGTGAAGACTGACTGTATCTGAGAGTCTGGAGATGGTGCAGCTGAGTGTAACGTCACTGCCCAGCAGAGGCTTCTGTGGACTTGCCTCAACTGTGAAAAACAGAGCAATGAGATTCAGAGTGAGTAGTGGTTTGTACAAGTCAAGTCCCAGATAGGACAATGACATTCTTGCTTGCTGCAGCACAACAGAATATTGTAGGCATCAATACAGAACAGATCAGTGTGTCCATATACCATAGAATATATATATATAGACACATAAATAAACAGATAAAGTACAATAAGCTGTTATAGTTCAGAGTTTGTTTGAAGTTGTGTTTAATAGTCTGATGGCTGTGGGGAAGCAGCTATTCCTGAACCTGGATGTTGCAGATTTCAGGCTCCTGTACCTTCTACCTGAAGGTAGCAGGGAGATGAGTGTGTGGCCAGGATGGTGTGGGTCCTTGATGATGCTGCCAGCCTTTTTGAGGCAGCGACTGCGATAGATCCCCTCGATGGTGGGGAGGTCAGAGCCGATGATGGACTGGGCGGTGTTTACTACTTTGTGCAGCCTTTTCCGCTCCTGGACGCTCAAGTTGCCGAACCAAGCCACGATGCAACTGGTCAGCATGCTCTCTACTGTGCCCCTGTAGAAGTTAGAGAGAGTCCTCCTTGACCTACCGACTCTCCGCAATCTTCTCAGGAAGTAGAGGCGCTGATGAGCTTTCTTTATAATTGCATCAGTGTTCTGGGACCAGGAGAGATCTTTGGAAAGATGTATGCCCAGAAATTTGAAGCTCTTGACCCTCTCCACCATCGACCCGTTGATATAAACGGGACTGTGGGTCCTCATCCTACCCCTTCCAAAGTCCACAATCAGTTCCTTGGTTTTGCTGGTGTTATTGCGCTGGCACCATATGGACAGTTGCTCGATCTCTCTTCTATAATCTGACTCATCCCCATCTGTGATACGTCCCAACAACAGTGGTGTCATCAGCGAACTTGATGATGGAGTTCGCACTGTGACTGGCTACGCAGTCATGCGTATAGAGTGAGTACAGCAGGGGGCTGAGCATGCAGCCTTGAGGTGCTCCCGTGCTGATTGTTATCGAGGCTGACACATTTCCACCAATACGAACAGACTGTGGTATGTGAATGAGGAAGTCGAGGATCCAATTGCAGAAGGATGCGCAGAGACCCAGTTCTGTGAGTTTGGTAACCAGCTTGGAGGGGATGATTGTGTTAAATGCCGGCTGTTCACCGTGGGACTGCAGTTGGAACCGGCAACATACAGGCGTCTGAAGAAGGGTTTCGGCCCGAAACGTCGCCTATTTCCTTCGCTCCATAGATGCTGCTGCACCCGCTGAGTTTCCCCAGCAATGTTGTGTACCTAACATACAGGCGTTGTTGTATTTACACGTGCTCTGTTTCAAATATTCATAAACTGTTGAATAGGCATCTATTTCCACTCCTTCTAGGTGTATCTGATTGGTCTCAAGAGGTGAACTCTATGGCAGAGCCCATGTTCCACAGGTGATGGATGGACTTCCATCCACCTGGTCACAGGGTAACATTAAGTAGCAGTGTCACCCCGGGACCACTACACGGACACATTGGTTCCATACCACCTTGCTTGCCGCGATCACCTTACCGTGTGCCGGCAAGAAGACCATGGTATTCGCTGCGGCTAGATTCATTGATTTGCTGTTCCCAGTGAAGTCATCAAACTATTATCACCCATCCCTGCTGATCATTACAGAATCAATGAACAAAATCACTTCCCCAGTTGTTTGACTTTTCACCGGGTGGAAGAAGTCTCACAATTCCCGCCATCTCTCATCATTCATTATAGGTGACAATATTTACAGAGATTAATTCAACATTATTGATCCTTATCGCACCCACTCACCTTTCATCCCAAATATTTCATATGGTTTCAGGATTTGCTTTCTCCGTTCTGTTTGAATCAAAGTGAAAATTCCCGCCCATTTAAATGTGGGTTTATCAATTGTTAGATCAAGGGTAGTGGTATTCACTTTCATCTCCGGGTACAAGTTGCCAGCGGTCTCCTCTTTGATCCAAGAGTTCCCCATTCTGCTAAAAGTCAATATTCTGATTTCCTTCCCTGAGTGTGGTTTCCATTCCCAGACAACAACAGTGTACATCTCAGCATTGTCCGGTCCGTTTAACACAATGTCGTCTCCATCATCCAAGAAATACATTCGATTTCTGTTTTCTGTTGCGAATACGAACAATGAAGAATTAACATTTAAAACACATTTTCCCCACCCACCCCATATCTGTAATCATTAATTTTGAACTGAATTTAATTCCAGATAGTTGTGATCTTCCTTAGAAACCCCAGCGAGGAAGTCACGGTTTGTGAAGAGATGTGTGTGTGGAATAACCTGGCCTGATTGACGCAGGGATATTTCATCACATGAGTGAGTGAGTGAGTGAGTGGGAGGGGGGAGGGAGGGGGAGACGGAGGTGGGGATAGGGGGTTGTGTTGGGGTTAGTGGTGGAACTACACCTGGTTTTGAAGGGACTTTGTGGGAGCGTGAAGTGAAGACATTGCGTCTGGTTCTCGGGCTGCGACTGGATCGATAAGTCGAGTGCAGATCCACCCACATGGACTGTGGTGAGGAGATGTTGGGGAGGATAGTGTGGACAACCATGTCAAAGGCTGCAGAGGCTGAGCGGGATGAGGAGGGAGAGTTTAACTCTGCAACAAGTTCACAGGAGGCCATTTCTGACTTTGATAAGGACCGTGTCGGTGAACGAGAAGGAGAGGGAGTTGATGGGATGGGCTCAGAAATGGAGGTCCAGCAAGGATGGTGTGGATTGGTGAGGCAGCAATACATACAGGGATGTGGAATGGAGGTCCAGCAAGGATGGCGTGGATTTGTGAGGCAGCAACACATACAGGGATGTGGAATGGAGGTCCAGCAAGGATGGTGTGGATTGGTGAGGCAGCAATACATACAGGGATGTGGAATGGAGGTCCAGCAAGGATGGTGTGGATTTGTGAGGCAGCAACACATTCAGGGATGTGGAATGGAGGTCCAGCAAGGATGGTGTGGGTTTGTGAGGCAGCAACACATACAGGGATGTGGAATGGAGGTCCAGCAAGGATGGTGTGGGTTTGTGAGGCAGCAATACATACAGGGATGTGGAATGGAGGTCCAGCAAGGATGGGGTGGATTGGTGAGGCAGCAACACATACAGGGATGTGGAATGGAGGTCCAGCAAGGATGGTGTGGATTTGTGAGGCAACAGCACATACAGGGATGTGGAGAGGAAAGTGAGATTGGCAATAGAGTGCGGGTTTACACGGACAATGATAATTAATGCAAGGTGATTGTGACCGGTGAAGAGAAAGTACTTACTCTGTGTGGAAACTGGTCGAAGCAGGAAAACAAAGAACCCCAACATCAAACCAGCATGCAAACTGTTGCAGAGAAACCTCGGCCTAATTTTGTACATTCTCTGGTTGGAAACAAGGTGCAGTTTTAGACTAAGGATCAGTAAATTGATAGTTGGCAAATGTTGTATTGAGTACAGCCAGTTTGAAACTCCTGACCCTGGGGCATTTTAGAATTGGCCGCACACAATTACACGGGGAAAATACATTCACTTGGTGGATTCTGCTGCTGGAATATTGTCACTTCAGTAATCTGGGATATCACCACCATATTCAACTGCTTTTGTCCCAAATCATTCATCTGTATTCCGCCTTTTCTATGTTTGACTCAATTACCTCCGACCACTGGTGAAATGTTCTCAACTAAATCAGACATCGCTAGTGAGTTAATGAACAGAGAAGGCAACACAATGGCAAGGGACATTCAATATTCTCAAACAGTCCCAGGATGTTGCCGGCGAAACGGGAACACAAGTATTCAATTTAGATTGAATAGGAAACGGAGATGAGGAAATACTTTTTCTCACAGAGAGTTGTGAGTCTGTGGAATTCTCTGCCTCAGAGGGCAGTGGAGGCCGGTTCTCTGGATGCTTTCAAGAGAGAGCTAGATAGGGCTCTTAAAGATAGCGGAGTCAGGGGATATGGGAAGAAGGCAGGAACGGGGAACTGATTGTGGATGATCAGCAATGATCACATTGAATGGCGGTGCTGGCTGGAAGGGCCGAATGGCCTCTACTCCTGCACCTGTTGTCTATTGTCTATTAACACCGGTATGAAAATGGCATATGCTGGTCATTTAGCTGTGGGAAATAAAGGAGACAAAACGAAATTAATAAAGTTTGTATGCCCTTGTCAAATCTAAAGTGGATCAAGCTGATTGAATGAGTGATAACTCACAGTTTACAGGACATCCAACATTGTTCAGTTTCTGGATACCTGTTAAACCACTCTTTGACATGAAGTGAGACTGCAGTGAGGTCACCTACCTTGTGAGAAGAGACTGATGGTGAACGAGTACAGAGACTGAGTGACAAAGCTCCAAGCACGGCGACACACTGAGATTCACAGTCTCACACAGTTTCTTTGGAAGGGCAAACACCCTTCCTCTTTATATCCAGCTCAGGATTCACACACCATTTGTGTTGATAATGTTTGAGTCAGATTAAAAATCATCTTGTAAAAGCTAATTGGATAAACCAAATGGGGAATTTCCTGAGGTCACAAATACATTGGATAAGTTTAGACTTGGAACCTCCTTATATTAAATGTTATTAGTGGGTGGCCAATGTCTAATATAATGGCAAACGAGGGAATCTGCTGTTTTGTAACGAAGGGAACATGGTCAATATTCACGCCTTGCAGCTGTGTTAGAGCTTTAGCTCAACTTCAAGTTCAAGTGAGTTTATTGTCATGTGTCCCTGATAGGACAATGACATTCTTGCTTTGCTTCAGCACAACAGAACAGTAGGCATTGACTACAAAACAGATCAGTGTGTCCATCTACCATTAAATGTCCATATACCATTATAGCAGTTTAAATCTATATCCAAATGTATCACATCACGGTGGGTTTAGGGGGTTACAAATGAGGTACATTTGAGAATCAGGATCATACATTATTTTCAAACTTAGTACAATATTGAATACAAATTTTCTCCTGAGCTTTTAATTTAATTCAAGAAGGAACCTGCAGCCAATATTTTCATTAGCATCCAAATAATTCCTGCATCTTGCAGTGTTCTCCAAGTTCAACATCACAGAGTGCACCAAGACCTTCACAGCCTCTGAGAATAACCCACATAACCACCTTGAAGTGTTCTCCAAGTTCAACATCACAGAGTGCACCAAGACCTTCACAGCCTCTGTAAATAACCCACATAACCACCTTGCATTTCTCTAAAACAAATGTCACCATTTGAAGTGGTGATGGTCTGTAAAATCATACTGAAGAATGTTTGATGGACGTGTGATCTTGCACGGAACAGGGCCACTAAATAATTTGCAAATGAAATGCTGCAGTGAATAGCTAGTTGGCAAGTGTTGTATTGAGCACAGCTACTTTGAAAACCCTGGGCCAGGACCATTTGAGAATTAACCGCACACAATTACACGGGGAGGGACCATTCCTCTGTGGAATCTGCCACTGGAATATTATCACTGCTGTCATCTGGGATTCACAGCCACATTCAGTCGCTTTGCCTTGACTGAAACGACTCATCTGTACGTCGACAGTTTCATTATTGACCCACTTCCCTCCTGCTTCTCGGTAGAATGGTTTTAACTCATTTGTACCTCACTAGTCAGTCAATTAATTGAGCGAGCGGGCAACAGAACGGCGAGGACGTTGAACATCCTCAATCAGTCCCAGAGGATTGCCGGAGAAATGGGAAAAATAAAATCCACATGAGCAGCGATACATTAGAAGACCAGAAAGCCCAAATGGGTAAAATGGCAGATGCTGATAATTTAGTTTCATTAAGTTTCTAGTGGAAATAATGGAGACAAAAATACATTGATAAATTGTCATGTTGGAAGGAAGTGCAGATGCTGCTTTATACCGAATATAGACAAGTAACTGGGCGGGAGTAACTGGGTGGGACAGCCAGCATCTCTGGAGAGAAGGAATGGGTGACGTTTCGGGTCAAAGAAGTCTGGATCCGAAGAAGGGTCCCGACCCGAAACATCACCCATTCTTTCTCTCCAGATGCTGCCTGTCCCGCTGAGTTACTCCAGCATTTTGTGTCTCTCTTCATTATTCATTACATTTCTATATCCTTGTAAAATCTAAAGCAGAACAGACTGGTACAGTCTAATAAATGGTTGTAGGAGACGAATATCACACGTTAGAAATTTAAAACCTTACATAGACTGTATTACTCAAAAACTAAAATAAGTAAACTTTTTCCAAATGTCTCCCCCATCTGTGATAAATGTCTATCCCATGAAGCAACTATAGCACATTCTATTGTTCTTTGTAGAAAAATCCAAACATTTTGGAATGACATTTTTGAAATATTTACAAAATTATTTCAAATAAAACTGAAACCGAACGCAGAATTGATTATTTTTGGAACCATGGAAGGCAGCCCTGAGTTAACTGTGTCCCAAAAGAGCCGACTTAATTACGGTTTAATAATGGGGGAAAAACTCATACTTAAATTCTGGAAAATCGCGCCAACACCAACAATAAATATGTGGATTTCAAATATGTCCGAAACGTTACACCTGGAAGATATGAGATTCCTTCTAGCAGGCAAACCAGACCATTTCCAAAAGCTTTGGTCTCCATTTATCGACTTACTACAAGTATAAGGTGCAACAGAATTCTGAAAATAAATGGTTTCAGGACCTGGTGAGGGGGGAGGAAAAATACAAAGTTGGTTTATCCCTTTTAGCTCTTTTTTTAAACTTTTAATATATCTTCTGTTTTCTTTTTCTCTTCTTCTATTTCTATGGCTTGCTTCTTAACTCTTTTTCGAACTTTTCATGTCTAAGGGTCTCTTTTGATCACTCTTTCACACACTTACTATCCTATTTAACTCTCTTTACTTTTCTTCTTTTCAAAGTTTAAAATATAAAGTGGTACAGGAAATGTATTATGTTATTTTTGGCATATTATTGTAATGTACACTACTAATAAATAAAATTATATTTAAAAAATGAATAAATTAAAAAAAGAAAGTATTGAACACGGAGTTCCGTTTCTAGATCCCATTTAAACCACACCTTTACCTGAAGTGAACCTGTAGTAAGGTCGCCTACCTTGTGGGAAGAGACTGATGGTGAACGAGTCCAGAGACTGGGCAGCAAAGCTCCAAGCACGGTGACACACTGACTTCCCCAGTCCCGTGCTGTGCCTTATGAAACTACAGGACCTTCCTCTTCCTCTTCTACTCAGGGTTCAGACATCACTTCTGTTGAAAGTGTTTGTGTCAGTGTAAAACACATCTTGTCAAACCTTATTCGGCAAAGGAAAATGGGAATTTACTGAGCTCAAACATGCATTGGATGCGTTGATACATGGAACCTCATCTTTCTAAATGGGAAAGGGGAAAAGGGGAAGTACAACGGGATCTGGGGGGTCCTTGTTCATCAGTCTATGAAAGTAAGCATGCAGGTACAGCAGGCAGTGAAGAAAGCCAATGGCATGTTGGCCTTCATAACAAGAGGAATCGAATATAGGAGCAAAGAGGTCCTTCTGCAGTTGTACAGGGCCCTAGTGAGACCACACCTGGAGTCCCTCCAGCAGATTGTTTTTGTTTGTTTCAGGGAGAACAAGTCGATGTGTCCAATTTTCAGAAGGTCTTTGAATTTTAAATATGTGGATTAGGCAATACTAAACAGGCATGAATTGAAAATTATTTGGCAGACAGGAAACAGAGAGGAGACTTTGTTAGGGTGGCAGGTGGTGATGAATGATCCAGCATCAAGCCAGTTCTTGAGTCTGTTATTTTCAATGTTCATCAATGGTATTGACAAGGAAACAAATTGAATGTTTCTAAGTTTGATGACATGAAACTGAGAGTAAATAGGAGAAGCAAAGAGGATGCAAAGAGGTTTCCAGGTGATGTCAGTCAGTTGAGTTACTTGCCAAATATACACAGATGCAGCAGAGAGTCATAGAGCTGTAGAGCATGGAAATAGACACATCAACCCAACACACACATGCTGACCAAGATGTCCAACTGACCCCATCACAATTGGCTGTCCCTGGCCCATGTCTCTCCAAACATGTCTTTGTGCTCTCCTTACCGGAGAAAGGGTTTTTCAGCCACACATGTAATGAAGCCAAGGCTGACCAGGCTGATTACTGGAATGGCAGGACTAATGTATAAGGAGAGGAGGAGTTGACTGAGCCAGTAGTCACTGGAGTCTGGAAGAGTTAAACATGACCTCTCTAAATTAAACAACATTCAAAGCAGAGCTAGACAGACTCGATACATAAAGATATTTCCAGTGACTGTAGGATCTGGAACAAGGGGTTTTGGACTCAAGATAAGGGGTGAAACATTTAGGGTTGAGACATTTCTTCATTGTGAATATGGTGAGCCATTGAAATTCACCCCACAGAAAATGGTAGATGGCAGGTCACTGAACCTTGTTAAGTAGGGGATAGATTTATTTGATATAAAATGCATCAACATTTATCGGGAGAGAATTGGAATATGAGAATGTTTTGAATGATTGAACAGGCTCAAAGTGACAAATAATTCACCCCTGATTCCCTTTTGCATGTTTCAATAGGTTTTGGGATAGTTTGATGTTGTCTTTGTCCTTCAGAATTCTGATGTTTATTTACACATTGTGAAATTTAGTCAGATAAAAAACAGGAAGTGAAACAGCCCAGAGCTGAGAATAGACGAATCATTGTGGTTAAATTGCTACAGCTCTTCCTGCAGCCTTGACCATTGCTCTGAATTTTACATCATATCCTGAATCATTCAGAGCAATGGTCAAAGCTGCAGGAAGAGCTGTTGCAATTTCAACACAATGATTCGTCTATTCTCAGCTCTGGGTTGTTTCACTTCCTGTTTTTTATCTGACTAAATTTCACAATGTGTAAATTAACATCAGAATTGTGAAGGACAAAGACAACATCAAACTATCCCAAAGCCTATTGAAACATGCAAAAGAGAATGAGGGGTGAATTATTTGTCACTTTGAGCCTGTTCAATCATTCAAAACATTCTCATATGCCAATTCTCTCCCGATAAATGTTGATGCATTTTATATCAAATAAATCTATCCCCTACTTAACAAGATTCAGTGACCTGCCATCTACCATTTTCTGTGGGCTGAATTTCAATAGCTCACCATATTCACAATGAAGAAATGTCTCAGCCCTAAATGTTTCACCCCTTATCTTGAGTCCAAAACCCCTTGTTCCAGATCCTACACTCACTGGAAATATCTTTATGTATCGAGTCTGTCTAGCTCTGCTTTGAATGTTGTTTAATTTAGAGAGGTCATGCTTAAGTCTTCCAAACTCCAGTGACTACTGGCTCAGTCAGCTCCTCCTCTCCTTACACATTGGTCCTGCCATTCCAGGAATCAATCTGGTCAGCCTTGGCTGCATTACATGAGTGGCTGAAAAACCCTTTCTCCGGTAAGGAGAGCACAAAGACATGTTTGGAGAGACATGGGCCAGGCGTAGCCAATTGTGATGGGGTCAGTTGGACATCTTGGTCAGCATGTGTGTGTTGGGTTGATGTGTCTATTTCCATGCTCTACAGCTCTATGACTCTCTGCTGCATCTGTGTATACTTGGCAAGTAACTCAACTGACTGACATCACCTGGAAACCTCTTTGCATCCTCTTTGCTTCTCCTATTTACTCTCAGTTTCATGTCATCAAACTTAGAAACATTCAATTTGTTTCCTTGTCAATACCATTGATGAACATTGAAAATAACAGACTCAAGAACTGGCTTGATGCTGGATCATTCATCACCACCTGCCACCCTAGCAAAGTCTCCTCTCTGTTTCCTGTCTGCCAAATAATTTTCAATTCATGCCTGTTTAATATTGCCTAATCCACATATTTAAAATTCAAAGACCTTCTGAAAATTGGACACATCGACTTGTTCTCCCTGAAACAAACAAAAACAATCTGCTGGAGGGACTCCAGGTGTGGTCTCACTGGGGCCCTGTACAATTGCAGAAGGACCTCTTTGCTCCTATATTCGATTCCTCTTGTTATGAAGGCCAGTGGCTTTCTTCACTGCCTGCTGTACCTGCATGCTTACTTTCATAGACTGATGAACAAGGACCCCCAGATCCCGTTGTACTTCCCCTTTTCCCCCTTCCCATTTAGAAAGATGAGGTTCCATGTATCAACGCATCCAATGCATGTTTGAGCTCAGTAAATTCCCATTCTCCTTTGCCGAATAAGGTTTGACAAGATGTGTTTTACACTGACACAAACACTTTCAACAGAAGTGATGTCTGAACCCTGAGTAGAAGAGGAAGAGGAAGGTCCTGTAGTTTCATAAGACACAGCACGAGACTGGGGAAGTCAGTGTGTCACCGTGCTTGGAGCTTTGCTGCCCAGTCTCTGGACTCGTTCACCGTCAGTCTCTTCCCACAAGGTAGGCGACCTTACTACATGTTCACTTCAGGTAAAGGTGTGCTTTAAATGGGATCTAGAAACGGAACTCTGTGTTCAATACTTTCTTTTTTTAATTTATTCATTTTTTTAATATAATTTTATTTATTTGTAGTGTACTTTACAATAATATGCCAAAAATAACATAATACATTTCCTGTACCACTTTATATTTTAAACTTTGAAAAGAAGAAAAGTAAAGAGAGTTAAATAGGATAGTAAATGTGTGAAAGAGTGATCAAAAGAGACCCTTAGACATGAAAAGTTCGAAAAAGAGTTAAGAAGCAAGCCATAGAAAAAGAAAAAGTGAAAAAGAAAACAGAAGATATATTAAAAGTAGAAAAAAGAGCTAAAAGGGATAAACCAACTTTGTATTTTTCCTCCCCCCTCAGCAAGTCCTGAAACCATTTATTTTCAGAATTCTGTTGCACCTTATACTTGTAATAAGTCGATAAATGGAGACCAAATCTTTTGGAAATGGTCTGGTTTGCCTGCTATAAGGAATCTCATATCTTCCAGGTGTAACGTTTCCGACATATTTGAAATCCACATATTTATTGTTGGTGTTGGGGCGTTTTTCCAGAATTTAAGTATGAGTTTTTTCCCCATTATTAAACCGTAATTAAGTCGGCTCTTTTGGGACACAGTTAGCTCAGGGCTGCCTTCCATGGATCCAAAAATAATCAATTCTGCGTTCGGTTTCAGTTTTATTATAAATAATTTTGTAAATATTTCAAAAGTTTCATTCCAAAATGTTTGGATTTTTCTACAAAAAACAAAAGAATGTGCTATAGTTGCTTCATGGGATAGACATTTATCACAGATGGGGGAGACATTTGGAAAAAGTTTACTTATTTTAGTTTTTGAGTAATATAGTCTATGTAAGGTTTTATATTTCTAACGTGTGATATTCCACTCCTACAACCATTTATTAGACTGTTCCAGTCTGTTGTGCTTTAGATTTTACAAGGACATAGAAACGTAATGAATAATGAAGAGAGACACAAAATGCTGGAGTAACTCAGCGGGACAGGCAGCATCTGGAAAGAAAGAATGGGTGATGTTTCGGGTCGAGAGCCTTCTTCAGACCCAGACTTCTTGGACATGAAACGTCACCCATTCCTTCTCTCCAGAGATGCTGCCTGTCCCGCCCAGTTACTCCCGCCCAGTTACTTTAGTGTCTATACTCGGTATAAAGCAGCATCTGCAGTTCCTTCCAACACTAAACTTTATCAAATGTATTTCTGTCTCCATTATTTCCACTAGAAACTTAATGAATCTAAATTATCAGCATCTGCCATTTTACCCATTTGGGCTTTCTGGTCAATCTAATGTATCCATGCTCATGTGGATTTTATTTTTCCCATTTCTCCGGCAATCCTCTGGGACTGATTGAGGACGTTCAACGTCCTCGCCGTTCTGTTGCCCGCTCGCTCAATTAATTGACTGACTAGTGAGGTACAAATGAGTTAAAAACCATTCTACCGAGAAGCAGGAAGGAAGTGGGTCAAGAATGAAACTGTCGACGTACAGATGAGTCGTTTCAGTCAAGGCAAAGCGACTGAATGTGGTTGTGAAATCCCAGATGACAGCAGTGACAATATTCCAGTGGCAGATTCCACAGAGGAATGGTCCTTCCCCGTGTAGTTGTGTGCGGTTAATTCTCAAATGATCATGGCCCAGGGTTTTCAAAGTGGCTGTGTTCAATACAACATTTGCCAACTAGCTATTCACTGCAGCATTTCATTTGCAAATTATTTAGTGCCCCAGTTCCGTCCAAGATCACACGACCATCAAACATTCTTCAGTATGATTTTACACATCATCACCACTTCAAATGGTGACATTTGTTTTACAGAAATGCAAGGTGGTTATGTGGGTTATTCACAGAGGCTGTGAAGGTCTTGGTGGACTCTGTGATGTTGAACTTGGAGAACACTGCAAGGTGGTTATGTGGGTTATTTACAGAGGCTGTGAAGGTCTTGGTGCACTCTGTGATGTTGAACTTGGAGAACACTGCAAGGTGGTTATGTGGGTTATTCACAGAGGCTGTGAAGGTCTTGGTGCGCTCTGTGATGTTGAACTTGGAGAACACTGCAAGATGCAGGAACTATTTGGATGCTAATGAAAATATTGGCTGCAGGTTCCTCCTTGAATTAAATTAAAAGCTCGGGATAAAATTTACATTCAATATTATACTAAGTTTGAAAATAATGTATGATCCTGATTCTCAAATGCACCTCATTTGTAACCCCCTAAACCCACCATGATGTGCTACATTTGGATATAGATTTAAACTGCTATAATGGTATATGGACATATAATGGTAGATGGACACACTGATCTGTTTTGTTGTCAATGCCTACTATGTTCTGTTGTGCTGAAGCAAAGCAAGAATGTCATTGTCCTATCAGGGACACATGATAATAAACTCACTTGAACTTGAAGTTGAGCTAAAGCTCTAACACAGCTGCAAGGCATGAATATTGACCATGTTCCCTTCGTTACAAAACAGCAGATTCCCTCGTTTGCCATCATCTTAGGCATTTGCCACCCACTAATAGCATTTAATATAAGGAGGTTCCACGTCTAAACTTATCCAATGTATTTGTGATCTCAGGAAATTCCCGATTTGGTTTATCCAAATTAGCTTTTACAAGATGATTTTTAATCTGACACAAACATTATCAACACAAATGGTGTGTGAATCCTGAGCTGGATAGAAAGAGGAAGGGTGTTTGCCCTTCCAAAGAAACTGTGTGAGACTGTGAATCTCAGTGTGTTGCCGTGCTTGGAGCTTTGTCACTCAGTCTCTGTACTCGTTCACCATCAGTCTCTTCTCACAAGGTAGGTGACCTCACTGCAGTCTCACTTCATGTCAAAGAGTGGTTTAACAGGTATCCACAAACTGAACAATGTTGGATGTCCTGTAAACTGTAATATATCACTCACTCAATCAGCTTGTTCCACTTTAGATTTGACAAGGGCATACAAACTTTATTAATTTCGTTTTGTCTCCTTTATTTCCCACAGCTAAATGACCATCATATGCCATTTTCCTACTGGTGTCAATAGACAATAGACAACAGGTGCAGGAGTAGAGGCCATTCGGCCCTTCCAGCCAGCAACGCCATTCAATGTGATCATCGCTGATCATCCCCAATCAGTTCCCCGTTCCTGCCTTCTCCCCATATCCCCTGACTCTGCTATCTTTAAGAGCCCTATCTAGCTCTCTCTTGAAAGCATCCAGAGAACCGGCCTCCACCGCACTCTGAGGCAGATAATTCCACAGACTCACAACTCTCTGTGAGAAAAAGTGTTTCCTCATCTCCGTTTCCTAGTCAATCTAAATTGAATACTTGTGTTCCCGTTTCGCCGGCAACGTCCTGGGACCGTTTGAGAATATTGAATGTCCCTTGCCATTATGTTGCCTTCTCTGTTCATTAACTCACTAGCGATGTCTGATTTAGTTGAGAACATTTCACCAGTGGTCGGAGGTAATTGAGTCAAACATAGAAAAGGCGGAGTACAGATGAATGATTTGGGACAATAGCGGTTGAATATGGTGGTGAAATCCCAGATTACTGAAGTGACAATATTCCAGCAGCAGAATCCACCAAGTGAATGTATTTTCCCCGTGTAATTGTGTGCGGCCAATTCTAAAATGCCCGAGGGTCGGGAGTTTCAAACTGGCTGTACTCAATACAACATTTGCCAACTACCAATTTACTGATCCTTAGTCTAAAACTGCACCTTGTTTCCAAACAGAGAATGTACAAAATGAGGCCGAGGTTTCTCTGCAACAGTTTGCCAGCTGGTTTGATGTTGGGTTTCTTTGTTTTCCTGCTTCGACCAGTTTCCACACAGAGTAAGTACTTTCTCTTCACCGGTCACAATCACCTTGCATTAATTATCATTGTCCGTGTAAACCCGCTCCCTATTGTCAATCTCACTTTCCTCTCCACATCCCTGAATGTGTTGCTGCCTCACAAATCCACACCATCCTTGCTGGACCTCCATTCCACATCCCTGTGTGTGTTGCTGCCTCACAAATCCACACCATCCTTGCTGGACCTCCATTCCACATCCCTGTATGTGTTGCTGCTTCACAGACCCACACCATCCTTGCTGGACCTCCATTCCACATCCCTGTATGTGTTGCTGCCTCACAAATCCACACCATCCTTGCTGGACCTCCATTCCACATCCCTGAATGTGTTGCTGCCTCACAAATCCACACCATCCTTGCTGGACCTCCATTCCACATCCCTGTATGTGTTGCTGCTTCACAAATCCACACCATCCTTGCTGGACCTCCATTCCACACCACTGAATGTGTTGCTGCTTCACAAACCCACCCCACCCTTGCTGGACCTCCATTCCACATCCCTGTATGTCCTGCTGCTTCACAAATCCACACCATCCTTGCTGGACCTCTATTTCTGAGCCCATCCCATCAACTCTCTCTCCTTCTCCTGCACCGACACGGTCCTTATCAAAGTCAGAAATGGCCTCCTTTGAACTTGTAGCAGAGTTAAACTTTCCCTCCTCATCCCGCTCAGCCTCTGCAGCCTTTGACACGATTGTCCACACTATCCTCCCCAACATCTCCTCACCACAGTCCATGTGGGTGGATCTGCCCTCGACTTATCGATCCAGTCGCAGCCCGAGAACCAGACGCAATGTCTTCACTTCACGCTCCCACAAAGTCCCTTCAAAACCAGGTGTAGTTCCACCACTAACCCCAACACAACCCCCTATCCCCACTTCCCTCCCTCACTCCCTCCCCCCCACTCACTCACTCACTCATTCACTCATGTGATGAAATATCCCTGCATCAATCAGGCCAGGTTATTCCACACACACATCTCTTCACAAACCGTGACTTCCTCGCTGGGGTATCCAAGAAAGATCACAACTGTCTGGAATTAAATTCAGTTCAAAATTAATGTTTACAGATATGGGGTGGGTGGGGAAAATGTGTTTCAAATGTTAATTCTTCATTGTTCGTATTCGCAACAGAAAACAGAATTCGAATGTATTTCTTGGATAATGCATACGACATTGTGTTAAACGGAACGGACAATGTTGAGAAAGACACTGTTGTTGTCTGGGAATGGAAACCACACTCAGGGAAGGAAATCGGAAAATTGACGACTTTTAGAGGAACGGGGAACTACTGGATCAAAGAGAAGACCGATGGCAACTTGTACCCGGGGATGAGTGTGGATCGCTATACCCTTGCTCTAACAATTTATAAACCCACATTTAAATTGGCGGGAATTTTCACTTTGAATCAAACAGAACCGAGAAAGCAAATCCTGAAACAATATGAACTATTTGGGATGAAAGGTGAGTGGGTGCGATAAGGATCAATAATGTTGAATTAATCTCTGTAAATATTGTCATCTATAATGAATGATGAGAGATGGCGGGAATTGTGAGACTTCTTCCAGCCGGTGAAAAGTCAAACAATGCGGGAAGATTGGTGATCATACACATATTTTGTGGGATTGTCCCAAATTGTATCAATATTGGAGAGACATTCAGACGGAGATCAAGCTAATCTTGGAGGTGGATCTACCTCTGGAGCCGGCATGCTTCATACTAGGAGAGACTCCAGAAAATATAGATAACAAAACATAGAAACATAGAAACATAGAAAATAGGTGCAGGAGTAGAGGCCATTCGGCCCTTCGAGCCTGCACCACCATTCAATATGATCATGCATGATCATCCAACTCAGTATCCCATCCCTGCATTCTCTCCATACCCCCTGATCCCTTTAGCCACAATGGCCACATCTAACTCCCTCTTAAATATAGCCAATGAACTGTGGCCTCAACTACCTTCTGTGGCAGAGAATTCCAGTTTGAGTTGTCTAACTCTGTTATGATCAATGAATTCTCAAATTTCAAATAACACTTCCTGAACACCACTTCTCCCCCCCCCCTTCATTGTGCACGCATTTATCCCACCACCCAGTGATCCTATTCTCTTCCCTTCCTCTTTCAACTCATTTCCCACCCCTTCCAATTGCAGAGTTTTCGTTTCATGTTCTTGCTCCACTTCCACCCATATCCCTCCCTCTGTTACTGATCTGACTGTAGATCAGTCAGTATTAGTTGACCTGATCTATGTCATGTTTTACTGCATGCCCCTGTGTACTCAAACACTCATCTGGTTGAACAGGATTTATATAAAGGACTTCAAGATTATGTAAAAGGAAACACTATAGAAACGAAACAGAAATGGGAATTGGAAATGAATATTATTATTACTGACGAAATGTGGGAAAAGACATGTCTTTTGTTCATACGTTAACAAACAGGGATAAATATGGGCCAGTAAACCAGGAGACCAAGGTATGTATCTCCACTGCACTTTGGTGGTTCAAACTTCAAGTGAAAACTTTGCCTTGTGTACCATCCCAACATGGTCATAATTTAGGGAACACTGTGTTTCCATGGACTCTGATTTTATACACAAGGTCTTATCCCACAATTAAATGTATCTGACGTACATCTGAAGTCATGTTCCTGGTCATTCTGGTGGATCTCATTATTAATGGGGTACAGTTGAAACACTGGATTGTTGCTTGTTTAAAATCAAACCGAATTAAAGTCTTAATCAGAAAATAAAATACTTATTTTCCAGAAACCAATGTGACCCCAGTACCTGACATGAGCCATGTTACTGAATATACATCTGTGAGTACGAACACAAAGCAACAAGGTAAATAGATGACTCTGTCAACGAATCTCTAGTTGTACAGGTAGTGTATTTGATGAAGCAACCTATTTCACATTTCACATATTATTACTGATGAAATGTGGGAAAAGACATGTCTTTTGGGTCATACGTTAACAAACAAGTTTCTTATAGAAACTTACAAAATTCTTAAGGGGTTGGACAGGCTAGATACAGGAAGATTGTTCCCGATATTGGGGAAGTCCAGAACAAGGGGTCACAGTTTAAGGATAAGGGGGAAATCTTTTAGGACCGAGATGAGGAAAACCTTTTTCACACAGAGAGTGGTGAATCTCTGGAATTCTCTCCCGCAGAAGGTAGTTGAGGCCACACAGTTCATTGGCGATATTTAAGAGGGAGTTAGATGTGGCCCTTGTAGCTAAAGGGATCAGGGGGTATGGAGAGAAGGCAGGTACAGGATACTGAGTTGGATGATCAGCCATGATCATATTGAATGGCGGTGCAGGCTCGAAGGGCCGAATGGCCTACTCCTGCACCTATTTTCTATGTTTCTATGTCTAAACAGCCCTGCCTGGAGGGAGTTTGAATGGAAAACTAGAATGAGAGTATTTAAGACTCCTCTTATGTTAGCAAGATATAGCAACATCTCAGATTTATGCTGGAGACAATGCGGGAAGATTGGTGATCATATACATATTTTGTGGGATTGTCCCAAATTGTATCAATATTGGAGAGACATTCAGACGGAGATCAAGCTAATCTTGGAGGTGGATCTACCTCTGGAGCCGGCATGCTTCATACTAGGAGAGACTCCAGAAAATATAGATACCAAAACATAGAAACATAGAAACATAGAAAATAGGTGCAGGAGTAGAGGCCATTCGGCCCTTCGAGCCTGCACCACCATTCAATATGATCATGGCTGATCATCCAACTCAGTATCCCATCCCTGCATTCTCTCCATACCCCCTGATCCCTTTAGCCACAATGGCCACATCTAACTCCCTCTTAAATATAGCCAATGAACTGTGGCCTCAACTACCTTCTGTGGCAGAGAATTCCACAGATTCACCACTCTCTGTGTGTGAAAATATGATTTTCTCATCTCAGTCCTAAAAGATTTCCCCCTTATCCTTAAACTGTGACCCCTAGTTCTCGACTTCCCCAACATCGGGAATACTCTTCCTGCATCTAGCCTGTCCAACCACTTAAGAATTTTGTATGTTTCTATTAGATCCCCCCTCATTCTTCTAAATTCTAGCGTGTCACACATGCTTGCTTGGGGGGTTGCTGTTAATTGCAAAGAAGATGATTACAGTGTCATGGAGAAATGTAAAGTCACCAAATGTTCAACAGTGGAGGGAAAGATTGAAAAGTGTATATTTGATGGAAAGTATAACAGCTAAACTCCAGTTAAGGACGGATGCTTTCAACATTATGTGGACACCGGTATTACTACAACTGCCAAGACTGATTAAGGACACGATTTTCCATAGCCCCAGTGGAGGGGAGGAGCTCGATTGGTATTGTATACGTGTATTTGGAACCATATGTACATACATGTGTGTGACTGTGTATAAGTACATACATAGTGGCCATCAATGACAAAATATGTTATTCTAGTGGCATACAAGTGTCTGGTTTAACAAAACGGGTGATTATATATTAAGTTGGATTAAATATGATGAGCTTGCGTGGGTGCCTGTAAATGTGATGCTTCTGTGACAGAACTCTAGGATGATCTGATGTGATGCTAACAGCTGCTGTGTGATTTGTATATCTTGTTTGTATGTGGACTTTGTCTTGTTAATAAATGTTGAGTGTTGGCTCGACGGGCTGAATGGCCAACTCTTGCACCTATTGTCTATTGTCTATTGTCAAAGATCCTTTCTTTGAATCTGACAACATAAAACATGAACTCACTTCTTTCCCTTTCCACAGATACTGCTCAAATGGCTGAGTATTTCTAACATTTACAGTTCTTGTGCTCCTGGTTAGAGAGGATTGAAGCACAAGGGCAATATCCACTCTGTTGTCAGCAGTGCTCATTCAACCATTGTTCCAGGCTTAGATTATGATAGACATTTGTCCACTGTACAATGGGAAGTATCACAGCTGAATCAGCTACTTTATCAGCCAACCATCAGCTCCCATCTCCTGCCTGAGAAATGTCAGCTGATTGTAACCAAGAAATAGAAACGTGTGTGAATGTTTACAGTCTCTAACTGATGGCTACTGAGGCAAGTTGTGGCTCTCTGATCTTTGTACTCGGCTTGTACTCGCTAGAATTTAGAAGATTAGAGGGGGGATCTTATAGAAACTTACAAAATTCTTAAGGGGTTTGACAGGCTAGATGCAGGAAGATTGTTCCCGATGTTGGGGAAGTCCAGAACAACGGGTCACAGTTTAAGGATAAGGGGAATCTTTTAGGACCGAGATGAGGAAAACATTTTTCACACAGAGAGTGGTGAATCTCTGGAATTCTCTGCCACAGAAGGTAGTTGAGGCCACAGTTCATTGGCTATATTTAAGAGGGAGTTAGATGTGGCCCTTGTGGCTAAAGGGATCAGGGGGTATGGAGAGAAGGCAGGTACAGGATACTGAGTTGGATGATCAGCCATGATCATATTGAATGGTGGTGCAGGCTCGAAGGGCCGAATGGCCTCTACTCCTGCACCTATTTTCTATGTTTCTATGTTTTTAAGTAAGGTCAATTAATCTGGGGAAAAAAAGACACAATGTGCTGGAGTAACTCAACGGGTCAGGCGGAATCTCTGGAGAACATGGATAGGTGAGGTTTTGGGTTGGGACCCTACTTCAGACTAAAGGGCTGCGACCTGAAATGTCACCTGCCTAACCTGCTGAGTTTCTCCAACACCTTGTGTCTTTTATTGGTAAACTATCACCTGCAGTACCTTGTGTCTCAGTAAATCTGGTTCACAAGTTAAACTCAAGACTTCTGATCTAAATTAGTCAGTGTGGTTAATGCCTGGTCTTTGGGGGAGCTTTCGAATGATATCCATTTATTCTACAAATGTGAACTCTGTGTTTATTATTTTGACAGAGGAGGACACTTCTATATTGACCTGGTATATTGGTGGAATTATCGGGAGTCTGGCTCTTCTCCTCGTCATTATACTGGCAGTGGTGTGGTGTCAAAGAAGGCGCAAGCCTACAGGTAAAGTACATGAAGACATCCTTAATGCAGCACAGATTCCCCCAAATTATCAATGACCATGTTATCTTTATTACGAGAAAATAACAATATATTTTGGATAAGAAAAGTATCTGTTTGTGCTTATGTTGTTGAGAAATTGATTTCAGACTTGTTGTGGTCAATTGAAGCATTATTTATGCAATGTGCATTGTCCTGTGTGCCTGCGTTGCCGTGAGGAGTCTGCTGTATGATGCTGTTCAGGTGGTGATCTGCAATGATCTGACCATGTGGTGATTGTGTCACCATCCCCGATGTAAACCATTATCAAATAAACATGCCAGAAGTTGAAGTATCGCTAGTGTAGTCATGTAGAAAATATGGTCTCCAATTTGCCCTCAATATGTTCCTATTTACTGAGGGATAAATATGGGCCAGGAAACCAGGAGACCAAGGTATGTATCTCCACTGCACTTTGGTGGTTCAAACTTCAAGTGAAAACTTTGCCTTGTGTACCATCCTAACGTGGTCATAATTTAGGGAACATTGTGTTTCCATGGACTCTGATTTTATACACATGGTCTTATCCCACAATTAAATGTATCTGACGTACATCTGAAGCCATGTTCCTGGTCATTCTGGTGGATCTCATTATTAATGGGGTACAGTTTAAACACTGGATTGTTGCTTCTTTAAAATCAAACCAAATTAAAGTCTTAATCAGAAAATAATACAGTTGAACAGAGGGATCTGGGAATAACCGTGCATAGTTCCTTGAAGGTGGAATCTCATATAGATAGGGTGGTAAAGAAAGCTTTTGGTATGCTAGCCTTTATAAATCAGAGCATTGAATATAGAAGCTGGGATGTAATGTTAAAATTGTACAAGGCATTGGTGAGACCAAATCTGGAGTACGGTGTACAATTTTGGTCGCCCAATTATAGGAAGGATGTCAACAAAATAGAGAGAGTACAGAGGAGATTTACTAGAATGTTGCCTGGGTTTCAACAACTAAGTTACAGAGAAAGGTTGAATAAATTAGGTCTTTATTCTCTGGAGCGCAGAAGGTTAAGGGGGGACTTGATAGAGGTCTTTAAAATGATGAGAGGGATAGACAGAGTTGATGTGGACCAGCTTTTCCCTTTGAGAATAGGCAAGATTCAAACAAGAGGACATGACTTCAGAATTAAGGGACAGAAGTTAGGGGTAACATGAGGGGGAACTTCTTTACTCAGAGAGTGGTAGCTGTGTGGAATGAGCTTCCAGTGGAAGTGGTGGAGGCAGGTTCGTTGGTATCATTTAAAAATAAATTGGATAGGCATATGGATGAGAAGGGAATGGAGGGTTATGGTATGAGTGCAGGCAGGTGGGACTAAGGGAAAAAAGTTGTTCGGCACGGACTTGTAGGGCCGAGATGGCCTGTTTCCGTGCTGTAATTGTTATATGATTATATGGTTATTATTTTCCAGAAATCACTGTGACCCCAGTACCTGAGATGAGCCGTGTTGCTGAATATATGTCTGTGAGTAGGAACACAAAGCAAGAAGGTAAATAGATGACTCTGTCAATGAATCTCTAGTTGTACAGGTGTTGTATTTGATGAAGCAACCTATTTCACATTTCACAGTTTTGTAACAAGAATGTGAGGAAGGGAACCTCAAACACACAAACTAATTGATCTATTCAACAGTCTCTCTTGTGTCAATTCACCCCTCAGCCCCAAACCTCCTCATCCAACTGCAGGTCTTATTCTGCATTGGTCAATTGACTAACTTTCACTGGACAATCATGGCCAACCCATCAATGTTGAGACATCACCATGAACAACATATTCACACTCCTCATTTATTGTTGATCCTGATTAACAGCTTGGTTAGTGGCTCTCTAAAGAATGGACATCACTTGCCCTTCCAAAAGTCACCATCCCTTTCACAAAATATCATCTAGCATGAAATGCCTCCAATTCACTTTGCCACTAGTTCAGGTTTTATTCTAAAGTGAAAATAACAACAACATTTCAGAATGGTTTGAGCATCATTAATAGATGGTGGATAGGTGATGTTTCAGATCGAGACCCTTCTTGTGAGTCTGAAGAAGGGTCACGACCCGAAACATCACCTATACATGTCCTCCAGAGATGCTGCCTGACCTGCAGAAGTACTCCAGCACTTTGTGTCCCTTTGTGTATTAACCAGCATCTGCAGTTCTTTGTTTCCACCTCAGACAGAATCAGAATCAGGTTTTATTCGCCTATTGCAACATACGATGAATTTCACTGGCCAGGTCAGTCATACAATTAAAAAGCAACAGACACAAAAACACATTTCAACATGAACATCCACCACAGTGACTCCTACACATTCCACACTGTGATGGAAGGCGAAATAAAGTTCAAGTCCTTCACTAGTGTTCTTCCTCGGCCATGGGCCTCGAGCCCCCGTTAACGGGACGATCTTAACTCCGGTAGCCGGTGGCGTTCGGGCCCTCCAAGTCGAGGCGTTCAGCTCCTGCATCGGGGGGATGTCAGCTCCCCCACGCCGGGAGTTTAAACCTAGTGTCAGGGCTGGTTGAGCCTTCTGCGGCGTTGGAGCTCCCAACTAGCCTCTCCTGAGACTGCGAGCCATTGATGGTAAGTCCGCAGGCCGCGGTGGGAGCGATCCCAGGTAAGGGATCCACTCCGATGTTAAGTCCGCGCCCCACAGACCAAGGCGGCTTTTCAACTCCAGCGATGGTAGGCCGCAGAGCCTAACCCAGGAGAATGTGATCTGAAAAATGATCACCTCTCCCGGGAAGGTAAGAACCTGAATAAAAAAGTTTCCCCCCTCTCCCCACATAAAACAAACTGAAGTACATTAAAACAAACTTTAAACAAACACTAAAATAACGAAAAGATGAAAAAACGAACAGACTGCCGGCGGGGCTGGCCATCTGGAGTACCTTTGCAGTGCTGGTCAAATGGTGGACAGTATTGTTTTTGCCAGAATTTAGACCACATTTCTGATGAATCTGATGATTTCTTGAAAATCTGAAGGAACCTTTCAATAAATCAGACATTGCTCGTGTTTTAATGAGAAAAATATAAATTCCTTACCTTGTTCCACAGTACGGATCAACTATGTTCCACTGTATTCCACTGTAAAGGCATCGATTGTCTTCATATATTGTCTTTCTGCAGATGTAACAAAAGCTTTTCCCTGAACCTGGGCACACATGACAATAAACTAAACTGAACCTCAGCTGATCATATCTCCCCATATTCCTTGATCTTAATCCACATATGACTGGTCTCTAATTTGTGTTTTGGAGTTTTTTTCCACTAACCAGTGGTCTTTGTAATTTATGCTTCATTTATGTGTTGTGTTGCCTTAGTCCAAATGCCTCTGATGCTGCTGCTGCAGGCAACATTGTCATTGTATCTGTATCTGTATCTCGCCATTGGTGTGTATCTGTCAATGAATTCAACAACTCTTAAAATGTACTGAATGATTTGGCTCCAGTCAAATCTGTGGTGGAGAATGTAACAGATTCTTTGTTCTCCTCATCTTAATCCTTATTGTCTGTTGTCCTAAACCTTTACCCCTGGTCATGGTCTTCCCAAACAGGGAACATCTTCCTCCATCCAGACTGGTCTACCTGTTGGAATTGTCTGTTTTCATGAGAGCCATTGTTATTCTTCTAAACTCCACGAGCCAAATTAACTCAAATTCTCTTTGTAATTTCCACCATCCCAGGAAGAAGTCAAAACAAGGAGGTTAGGAGATGTGACTTTTCATGGAGGGTTTTTTCAAACTGCTGGAGGTACTCTGTGGGTCGAGCAGCATCTATGGAGGGAAATCAATGATCAGCGTTTCGTATCGTGACCCTGCATTGACTTAAATCATCCTTTTTCCAATACAAATAAATTATTTGTTTCGAACTTATTTCCACAGATACAGAGGAAGGTATTCACTATGGATCCATCTCCTTCCAGCCTAAAGCAACTGGTGGTAAAATGGCTTTATTTAAATATGTTTTAATCTTTTATCACAGTGAGGATTATTGGCACAGAGTAGTCTGAAACCCTGCTGCATTTGCCCACCTTACAACAGCATCTGGCATTCCTGGGATAAAGTCCCTCACCCTGCTCATCAACATGAAGTGGGACAGTCAGCTGAGGCTCAGTTAGGGGCCCAACCTTCTCTGGGTGTGTTCTGGTCTCCTTAACTACAAGGGGTGTGTTCTGGTCCCCTAAACTACAGGGGGTGTGTTCTGGTCCCCTAACCTACTCTCTAAGTGGGTTCTGGTCCTCTAACCTACTCTGTGGGTTCTGGTCCTCTAACCTACTCTGTGGGCTCTGGTCCTCTAGCCTACACTGAATGGGTACAATAGCCACTCCAGGGATCCAACCAGTGACATCCAGGCCACTGTTACAACACTGTTGTGCATTGGCGTTGTTGATGGGGAGTGAAACCAAGACACCATTTATGTCCATCTGAAGAACATTCTTCTGCACAACTCCTGACTGAGCTCGAAGTGATCAGCACAATCTTCCTTGAATTACAATATATTTTTGATATTGATTAGTAGGGCTGGATGTTACAATCCCTAAGGTTCTTCACCACAACTGACACCCGATATTCTGGGGGGTGACCACTAGGTGATTTTGCTACCAACCAGACACATCTTCAGTTGTGTACCTCAACATCACTGGGTGTTTCGGCCTTTTATCACAAGACACCCACCCTCAGTCGAGGCAGGCCCACCGCAGGGTGATCAGCCCTGGGTGTGTGTCTTATGGTTAGCCTCTAGTTGGTCAGTCACGTGGCAGCCCAGACAGCATCTTTTCTCTTCAGCCACAGCCAGTGACTGCTCCATTCTGCTTTTATCCTTCCATCTTCCTCTCTACCGTTGACTGTGTCTGGTTGGGCTCTGGACTCGTGTCCGTTGGTGGGACAGTACTTGGTTGAGCTTCGCCTGGGGTGCTGATACCCTGTGGACTGTGGTGGTCAACCTGCCACTGGGCTTCACTCGACTGGTTTGGCCTTCCTCTTAGAAGGTCATGGTCAATGCGAGGCCCCACACCAAGCTCTCCCAGGCACTTTTCCCTGCCCTGGTGGATCTTGAGACCCTTCTCTGATGTTATCTTTTCCCAGCCACAGATGCAGCTTTGTAGTTTATGTCCTGCCAGGGCTGCTGCTCTGTCAATTGCTGTGCTAGTTCTCTTGTTCATAGTCGATTCCTTCTGTAGCAATATAAGGGTGCCTTGTTCATGGTGACCATTCCTGCAGCTCACTGTAAATGCAGAGGTATGACAGATGGGTTTTCTGGAATTCAATGTCTTGTTGATCCACTGTCAGGAAGAGCAAAATGTAGTAAGCTTTAGACGTTTATATTCCATTTGTCGTTTCCTTTGTCAACATCATCCACCAGTGTCATTTTTAATTGTGATGTTTGCATTTATTACAGGCAACAGCGATAATACACTGTCCTCCAATCAAGCATCAGGCGCTGTATGTATATTGATTCATGTTGTTGAAATCCCAGATCGTACAAGTATGAATTAAAGCTGTAATCTGTTTACTGATCTAAACATCGACAACAGCAACAGAAATACAATTGGTATATCTTTCTCTTTCAGAACCTAGTTTCTTCAAAGGAAGATGAGTCTGTCATCTATGCTGAAACCGCAAAAAAATAAACATGAAGAGAGTGGAAAGTAAAGGCTTGGACTTTGACAAGTGCAACGTTGCCATTTTTTGAATTGAATTTTTTACTTCATCTATATAACTAAAACTAAGATATTGACCACTTTCTGACTTTCTATTTCGTGATTTCTGAAAGACCGCCGCCACTTACGGCTGTGATTTTTGGCCACCTCGCTCAGAGTCCCCCTCCGCTGAGCCGGACCGGAGGCTTTTTCCCACCGATGAAAAATCAGAGAGTTGTTAATGTTTTAGTATTGATTGTGAGTGTGTGAGTGTGTGTGTGTGTGTGTGTGTGTGTGTGTGTGTGTGTGTGTGTGTGTGTGTGTGTGTGTGTGTGTGTGTGTGTGTGTGTGTGTGTGTGTGTGTGTATGTGTGTGTGTGTGTGTGTGTGAGTGTGTCTGTGTGTGTGTTTTCAGAAAATGTTTTGGTTGTAAATGATTGCAAATTTGGAGACTTTAAACATTTGAATCATTCGGTTTCCACACTATGTTTACCACTTTCTGAAGTTACTTGGCATTTTAGTATTGGTTGTGTGTGTGTGTGTGTGTGACTGTGTGAGTGTGTCTGTGTGAGTGAGTGAGTCTGTGAGTGAGTGAGTCTGTGAGTGAGTGAGTCTGTGTGAGTGAGTGAGTCTGCGAGTGAGTGAGTCTGTGTGTGTGTGAGTGAGTGAGTCTGTGTGTGTGTGTGAGTGAGTGGGTCTGTGTGTGTGTGTGAGTGAGTGAGTCTGTGTGTGTGTGAGTGAGTGGGTCTGTGTGTGTGTGTGAGTGAGTGAGTCTGTGTGTGTGTGTGTGTGTGTGTGAGTGAGTCTGTGTGTGTGTGTGTGTGTGTGTGTGTGTGTGTGTGTGTGTGTGTGTGTGTTTTCAGAAAATGTTTTGGTTGTAAATGTTTGCAAATTTGGAGACTTTAAACATTTGAATCATTCGGTTTCCACACTATTTTTACCACTTTCTGAAGTTACTTGGCATTTTAGTATTGGTTGTGTGTGTCAGTGACTGTGTGTGTGTGAGTGTGTGTGTGTGTGTGACTGTGTGTGTGTGTGTCTGTGAGTGAGTCTGTGTGAGTGAGTGAGTCTGTGCGAGTGAGTCTGTGTGTGTGTGATTGAGTCTGTGTGTGTGTGAGTGAGTGAGTCTGTGTGTGTGTGTGTGAGTGAGTCTGTGTGTGTGAGTAAGTGACTCTGTGTGTTAGTGAGTCTGTGTGTGTGTGCGTGTCTGAGAGTGTGTGCATGAGTGTGTGCGTGAGTGTGCATGAGTGTGTGCGTGTGTGAGAGTGCGTGCGTGAGTGAGAGTGTGTGTCTGAGAGTGTGTGTGTGTCTGAGTGTGTGTGTGTCTGGGGGAGTGTGTGTGTGTGTGTGTGTGTGTGTGTGTATAGGGGGGTTGCACACAAGGTCACCGGGTCAAAGGGCATGACGGATGGTGCCGCACAATCCATCTGGAGGACATCGCAGCTTCCAGTATATGCTGTTAATACATGAAACGCCTACTTTCCTACCTGTTAACAACTGCCAAAATGGCGAATTTCTGTGCTGTAAATAATTGTGGAAGTCGGGGTAACCGTGAGAGACGTCTATCCTTCTTCAGAATTCCAAAAGTGAAGCGAAATGAAGGTAAAGAGAAGCGAGAGCTGAAGGAACAACAACAGCTAAAGTGCTTGGCGAACATTGGCCGTGCAGATATCGAGATTTAAAATATTGGGAATTATCGTCTTTGCTCACTGCATTTCATCAACAGCGAGGCATTATTTGTGTTTTTTCTTTGTCCCTTTGGTATCTAAAAAGTTTCCGAAGTGATAAATCTGTCTGTAAAATTTTTAAATCGCCCATGTTTCTGAAGTGGGTTTATACATGCAAAAAGTAAATGCTTCTGAAGCTAAATGTATCATTAAAAAAATCTCCAGACTTATGAGTGATGTGTAGAAAAGTTTTCTATCATTATGCTATGGAGATGTATATTTTGGCAAATAATAAAATAGCCTGACAGCTTAAACACCCACTGTCTTTCAATAGGATATTGTCAATTTGCTGAGGTTGATTATGTCCAATTAACAACTAACAATGATGCCATTTCAGCTCAGCATTTAACACGATAATCCCCCAGCATCTGGTGAGCAAACTGGCACCCCTAGGTTTCAATACCATGCTATGCAACTGGATCCTGGATTTCCTTTCTGAAAGACCCCAGTCTGTGCGGGTGGGGAAGAACACCTCCTCGGTCATCACACTGAGCACCGGCTCCCCTCAGGGCTGTGTCCTGAGTCCGCTGCTCTTTACATTGATGACACATGACTGTGTCGCCAGGTCCACTACTAACCATATCATCAAATACGCGGATGACACAACAGTAGTGGGCCTCATCCGCAATAACGACGACCAGGCATATAGAGAGGAGGTGGAACAGCTGGTGAGCTGGTGCAGCAAGAACAACCTTCTCCTAAATGTGAACAAAACCAAGGAGTTTGTCGTCGATTTCAGAAGGAAAATTCAGCCCAGTCACACTCCACTTTGCATCAACAACTCAGCAGTGGAGCAGGTGAAAAAGATCAAGTTCCTGGGGGTGCATATAACGGACACCTTAAACTGGTCCACAAACATTACATCTATGGCAAAACGGGCACAGCAGCGGTTGTACTTCCTCCGCAGGTTGAGAAGTTTACACCTCCACCCTCCCATCCTCGCCACTTTCTACAGAAGCACAATTGAGTCGGTCATGACCAGCTGCATCTCTACGTGGTGCGGCAGCTGTACAGCTGCGGACTGGAAGTGCCTTCAGAGAGTGGTGAGGACAGCGGAAAAAATCATTGGGACTTCTCTTCCTTCCATCATGGACATGGGGTACAAGCGCTGTCTGATTAGAGCTAAGGGCATTACCAGAGCCCCCACACACCCACAATTTGGACTGTTTATACTGCTTAACTCTGGGAGGAGGTACCGCAGCATGAAGAGCGGGACAATCAGGTTCTGCAACAGCTTCATCCCCCAGGCCATAAGATTACTGAACAATCAACAAAACCGAGGCTAGAACTTTTAAATATCGACACTTTTTAAAAACTGTTTATATATATTTATTTTACAGAACCATGCTCATGAGGCATTTTTATGGACGCACCTAGCACTTTTACTTTTACTATTTACCCGATTTGGACAGTCAAATGCAACGAAATTTCGTTCAAGGTGCACTGTGTCTAGGTGTATATCTGAATGACACTAAAGTTTTCATTCATTCATTTCTTGGCTTGCATCTGAGTAAAATGTAATTCAAAACCCACGGCCTACCATCGGTCTGGAGCGGCGTTTCCTGTTGGGACCGGCCGGGACTACAGCTTCGGCGGCGGCACAGCGCTGGGACACAATCATGGAGCTGGCGATGCCTTACCGGGTCGCCGTGCAGTAAGCTCTGGAGTGCTCCAGCCAGCGCGGCCTATCGACCGGGTGCCGCGGTCTGCGGAGCGTCCAGCCGCGGGCGGGCGGCGCTGGATTTAAAACACAGCGGAGCCTGGGATCTGTTGCCGAGTTCACCAGAGTCAGAGCTCCAGCCAGCGCGGCCTGTCGACTTCAGGTGCCTCGGTCTCCGAGGAGGGAGCGGCCGCTCCAGACATTTCCAAGCCGCTGAGGAGTGTTGACCAGACGCCGGAGTTCCAGCTTCCCGGCAAGAGTCCTGAAAACATCGGACTGGCTGTGGAGGCCACAACTAGGCCCCGACCTCGTGTGATTCACAGAGGACGAGGACTTAACTTTTTGATGCCTTTCCCCAAAGTGTAAAACGTTGATTCTGTTGTGGGGGGACGTTCATGTTGAATTCTATAATGTGTTGTCATTTTTTC
This sequence comes from Amblyraja radiata, assembly GCF_010909765.2. NCBI lineage: Eukaryota > Metazoa > Chordata > Chondrichthyes > Rajiformes > Rajidae > Amblyraja > Amblyraja radiata. The sequence continues at coordinate 11,069,451 of NC_045991.1, forward strand.
TTATTTTTAATTTTTTCTATGGATGTACAGAAACTTAATTATTTCGTTTATGTAAAGCACTTTGGTTTCAACGCAAGTTGATTTAAACGTGCTATATAAATACAATTTACTTACTTACTTACGTATGGTTTGTGATTTATTTACCCACACCCACCCAAAACCACCTTCTCCCGCCCGAAACCACCCTCACCCGCCCGAAACCACCCTCACCCACCCGAAACCACCCTCACCCGCCCGAAACCACCCTCACCCACCCGAAACCACCCTCACCCGCCCGAAACCACCCTCACCCGCCCCTAAACCACCCTCACCCACCCGAAACCACCCACACCCACCCGAAACCACCCACACCCACACCCACCCGAAACCACCCTCACCCGCCCGAAACCACCCAAACGTACAGGGTCTTGATTTCCCCCTTATCCTTAAAACTTGATGATGGAGTTCACACTGTGACTGGCTACGCAGTCATGAGTATAGAGTAAGTACAGCAGGGGGCTGAGCACTCATGAGTATAGAGTGAGTACAGCAGGGGGCTGAGCACTCATTAGTATAGAGTGAGTACAGCAGGGGGCTGAGCACTCATTAGTATAGAGTGAGTACAGCAGGGGGCTGAGCACTCATGAGTATAGAGTGAATACAGCAGGGGGCTGAGCACTCATTAGTATAGAGTGAGTACAGCAGGGGCTGAGCACTCATTAGTATAGAGTGAGTACAGCAGGGGATTTTGTAAGTTTCTATCGGATCCCCCCCTCAATCTTCTAAATTCTAGCGAGTACAAGCCGAGTCTATCCAGTCTTTCTTCATATGAAAGTCCTGTCATCCCAGAAATCAGTCTGGTGAACCTTCTCTGTACTCCCTCTATGGCAAGAATGTCTTTCCTCAGATTAGGAGACCAAAACTGTACGCAATACTCCAGGTGTGGTCTCACCAAGACTGTGGGGCTGTGGGGCTGTGGGGCTGTGGAGCTGTGGGGCTGTGGAGCTGGGGGGTCTGTGGAGCTGTGGGGCTGTGGGGCTGTGGGGCTGTGGAGCTGGGGGTCTGTGGAGCTGTGGGGCTTTGGGGCTGTGGGGCTGTGGGGCTGTGGGGCTGTGGAGCTGGGGGGCTGTGGGGCTGTGGGGCTGTGGGGCTGTGGGGCTGTGGGGCTGTGGAGCTGTGGGGCTGTGGGGCTGTGGGGCTGTGGAGCTGTGGGGCTGTGGTGCTGTGGAGCTGCGGGTCTGTGGGGCTGTGGGGCTGTGGAGCTGTGGGGCTGTGGGGCTGTGGGGCTGTGGGGCTGTGGAGCTGTGGGGCTGTGGTGCTGTGGAGCTGTGGGGCTGTGGGGCTGTGGAGCTGTGGGGCTGTGGGGCTGTGGAGCTGTGGGGCTGTGGGGCTGTGGAGCTGTGGGGCTGTGGGGCTGTGGGGCTGTGGGGCTGTGGAGCTGTGGGGCTGTGGGGCTGTGGGGCTGTGGAGCTGTGGGGCTGTGGTGCTGTGGAGCTGTGGGGCTGTGGGCCTGTGGAGCTGTGGGGCTGTGGGGCTGTGGGGCTGTGGGGCTGCGGGGCTGTGGAGCTGTTGAGCTGTGGGGCTGTGGAGCTGTGGAGCTGTGGGGCTGTGGAGCTGTGGAGCTGTGGAGCTGTGGGGCTGTGGGGTTGTGGGGCTGTGGGGCTGTGGAGCTGTGGGGCTGTGGAGCTGTGGGGCTGTGGGGCTGTGGAGCTGTGGAGCTGTGGGGCTGTGGAGCTGTGGAGCTGTGGAACTGTGGGGCTGTGGGGTTGTGGGGCTGTGGGGCTGTGGAGCTGTGGGGCTGTGGAGCTGTGGGGCTGTGGGGCTGTGGGGCTGTGGGGCTGTGGAGCTGTGGGGCTGTGGTACCCCTCCACCTCTCCCTTCCATCCCCACTCCCTTCTCTCCTCCTCCCCACACTTTCTCCTTCTCTCCCTCCGTCCCTCTAACACACTGATCCTCCTCATCCCTTCCCTCGCTCTTCCCCCCCTCTTTCCCTCCCTTCCCTGATCTCTCCTTCCTCCCCACTCTTCGAACGAGCGCAGAACCGGCAGGCTCTCCCTCACTCCCTCTCTTCTCTTCATCCGAGACGGCCTCTCTCGCCTTCCCTCTAATCATTTACTTCTTTTCCATCACCTCTCCCCTCATTCCTACTCTCTCCCCACATTCATTCTTTCCATCTCTCTACCCCTCTCTCTCTCCTTTATTCATTCAAAGTCAGCATGGATTTACAAAAGTTAAATCATGTCTGACGAATCTTATAGAATTTTTCGAGGATGTAACTAGTAGCGTGGATAGGGGAGAACCAGTGGATGTGGTGTATCTGGACTTCCAGAAGGCTTTCGACAAGGTCCCACATAAGAGATTGGTTTACAAACTCAGTATTGATGTGGATAGAGAACTGACTGGCAAACAGGAAGCAAAGAGTAGAAGTAAACGGGTCCTTTTCACAATGGCAGGCAGTGACTAGTGGGGTACCGCAAGGCTCAGTGCTGGGACCCCAGCTATTTACAATATATATTAATGATCTGGATGAGGGAATTGAAGGCAATATCTCCAAGTTTGCGGATGACACTAAGCTGGGGGGCAGTGTTAGCTGTGAGGAGGATGCTAGGAGACTGCAAGGTGACTTGGATAGGCTGGGTGAGTGGGCAAATGTTTGGCAGATGCAATATAATGTGGATAAATGTGAGGTTATCCATTTTGGTGGCAAAAACAGGAAAGCAGACTATTATCTAAATGGTGGCCGACTAGGAAAAGGGGAGATGTAGCGAGACCTGGGTGGCATGGTACACCAGTCATTGAAAATGGGCATGCAGGTGCAGCAGGCAGTGAAGAAAGCGAATGGTATGTTAGCTTTCATAGCAAAAGGATTTGAGTATAGGAGCAGGGAGGTACTACTGCAGTTGTACAGGGTCTTGGTGAGACCACACCTGGAGTATTGCGTACAGTTTTGGTCTCCAAATCTGAGGAAGGACATTATTGCCATAGAGGGAGTGCAGAGAACGTTCACCAGACTGATTCCTGGGATGTCAGGACTGTCTTATGAAGAAAGACTGGATAGACTTGGTTTATACTCTCTAGAATTTAGGAGATTGAGAGGGGATCTTATAGAAACTTACAAAATTCTTAAGGGGTTGGACAGGCTAGATGCAGGAAGATTGCTCCCGATGTTGGGGACGTCCAGGACAAGGGGTCACAGCTTAAGGATACGGGGGGAATCCTTTAAAACCGAGATGAGAAGAACTTTTTTCACACAGAGAGTGGTGAATCTCTGGAACTCCCTGCCACAGAGGGTAGTCGAGGCCAGTTCATTGGCTATATTTAAGAGGGAGTTAGATGTGGCCCTTGTGGCTAAGGGATCAGGGGGTATGGAGAGAAGGCAGGTACAGGATACTGAGTTGGATGATCAGCCATGATCATATTGAATGGCGGTGCAGGCTCGAAGGGCCGAATGGCCTCTACTCCTGCACCTAATTTCTATGTTTCTAAGTTTCTATTCCCTCCTTCCCCTCCTTCCCCTTTCTCCTTCCCTCTCTCAAGTTATTCTGTGGTCAACACTCGCACCCAGTGGTGTCCCCCCGCAATTACAAGCCCAGTTATCCTGTGGTCAACACTTCCAGTCCGCAGCTGTACAGCTGCCGCACCACGTAGAGATGCAGCTGGTCATGACCGACTCAATTGTGCTTCTGTAGAAGGTGGCGAGGATGGGAGGGTGGAGGTGTAAACTTCTCAACCTGCGGAGGAAGTACAACCGCTGCTGTGCCCGTTTTGCCAGAGATGTAATGTTTGTGGACCAGTTTAAGGTGTCCGTTATATGCACCCCCAGGAACTTGATCCTTTTCACCTGCTCCACTGCTGAGTTGTTAATGCAAAGTGGAGTGTGACTGGGCTGAATTTTCCTTCTGAAATCGACGACAATCTCCTTGGTTTTGTTCACATTTAGGAGAAGGTTGTTCCTGCTGCACCAGCTCACCAGCTGTTCCACCTCCTCTCTATATGCCTGGTCGTCGTTATTGCGGATGAGGCCCACTACTGTTGTGTCATCCGCGTATTTGATGATATGGTTAGTAGTGGACCTGGCGACACAGTCATGTGTCATCAATGTAAAGAGCAGCGGACTCAGGACACAGCCGTGAGGGGAGCCGGTGCTCAGTGTGATGACCGAGGAGGTGTTCTTCCCCACCCGCACAGACTGGGGTCTTTCAGAAAGGAAATCCAGGATCCAGTTGCATAGTATGGTATTGAAACCTAGGGGTGCCAGTTTGCTCACCAGATGCTGGGGGATTATCGTGTTAAATGCTGAGCTGAAATGGCATCATTGTTAGTTGTTAATTGGACATAATCAACCTCAGCAAATTGACAATATCCTATTGAAAGACAGTGGGTGTTTAAGCTGTCAGGCCATTTTATTATTTGCCAAAATATACATCTCCATAGCATAATGATAGAAAACTTTTCTGGAGATTTTTTTAATGATATATTTAGCTTCAGAAGCATTTACTTTTTGCATGTACAAACCCACTTCAGAAACATGGGCGATTTAAAAATTTTACAGCCAGATTTATCACTTCGGAAACTTTTTAGATACCAAAGGGACCAAGAAAAAACACAAATAATGCCTCGCTGTTGATGAAATGCAGTGAGCAAAGACGATAATTCCCAATATTTTAAATCTCGATATCTGCACGGCCAATGTTCGCCAAGCACTTTAGCTGTTGTTGTTCCTTCATCTCTCGCTTCTCTTTACTTTCATTTCGCTTCACTTTTGGAATTCTGAAGAAGGATAGATGTCTCTCACGGTTACCCCGACTTCCACAATTATTTACAGCGCAAACATTCAACGTTTTGGCAGTTGTTAACAGGTAGGAAAGTAGGCGTTTCATGTATTAACAACATATACTGGAAGCTGCGATGTCCTCCAGATGGATTGAGCGACTCCGTGTGTCATGCCCTTTGACCCGGTGACCTTGTGTGCAACCCCCCTATACACACACACACACACACTCCCTCAGACACACACTCTCACTCACGCACGCACTCTCAGCCACACACACACTCTCAGACACACACACACTCTGACACACACTCTCACTCACGCACGCACTCACACACGCACACACTCACGCACACACTCACGCACGCACTCTCAGACACACACACACGCACACACACACATACTCACACACACACACACAGACTCACTTACTCACACACACAGACTCACCCACACACACACAGACTCACTCGCACAGACTCATTCACTCACACAGTCACACACACACAGTCACTCACACACTGACACACACACACACACACACACAACCAATACTAAAATGCCAAGTAACTTCAGAAAGTGGTAAAAGGGGATGGTGACACAATCACCACATGGTCAGATCATTGCAGATCACCACCTGAACAGCATCATACAGCAGACTCCTCATGGCAACGCAGGTACACAGGACAATCCACAATGCATAAATAATGCTTCAATTGACCACTACAAGTCTGAAATTAATTTGTCAACAACATAAGCACAAACAGATACTTTTCTTATCCAAAATATATTGTTCTTTTCTCATTGTAACAAAGATAACATTGTCATTGATAATTTGTGGGAATCTGTGCTGCATTAAGGATGTCTTCATGTACTTTACCTGTAGGCTTGTGCCTTCTTTGATACCACACCACTGCCAGTACAATGACGAGGAGAAGAGCCAGCCCTCCGATAATTACAACAAATCTGATAATGAAAGTGTAATTCCCTGTCAAAGTAATAAACACAGAGTTCACATTTGTAGAATAAATGGACATCATTCAAAAGCTCCCACAAAGACCAGGCATTAACCACACTGACTAATTTAGATCAGAAGTCTTGAGTTCAACTTGTGATCCAGATTAACTGAGACACAAGGTACTTACTGCAGATGATAGTTTACCAATAAAAAACACAAGGTGTTGGAGAAACTCAGCAGGTTAGGCAGGTGACATTTCGGGTCACAGCCCTTTAGTCTGAAGTAGGGTCCCAACCCAAAACCTCACCTATCCATGATCTCCAGCGATTCTGCCTGACCCGTTGAGTTACTCCAGCATATTGTGTCTTTTTTTCCCAGATTAATTGACCTTACTTAAAAACATAGAAACATAGAAAATAGGTGCAGGAGTAGAGGCCATTCGGCCCTTCGAGCCTGCATTCAATATGATCATGGCTGATCATCCAACTCGGTATCCTGTACCTGCCTTCTCTCCATACCCCCTGATCCCTTTAGCCACAAGGGCCACATCTAACTCCCTCTTAAATATAGCCAATGAACTGGCCTCAACTACCTTCTGTGGCAGAGAATTCCAGAGATTCACCACTCTCTGTGTGAAAAATGTTTTTTTCATCTCGGCCCTGAAGGATTTCCCCTTTATCCTTAAACTGTGACCCCTTGTCCTTAACTTCCCCAACATCGGGAACAATCTTCCTGCATCTAGCCTGTCAAACCCCTTAAGAATTTTGTAAGTTTCTATAAGATCCCCCCTCAATCTTCTAAATTCTAGCGAGTACAAGCCGAGTACAAATATCAGAGAACCACAACTTGCCTCAGTAGCCATCAGTTAGAGACTGTAAACATTCACACAAGTTTCTATTTCTTTGTTACAATCAGCTGACATTTCTCAGGCAGGAGATGGGAGCTGATGGTTGGCTGATAAAGTAGCTGATTCAGCTGTGATACTTCCCACTGTACAGTGGACAAATGTCTATCATAGTCTAAGCCTGGAACAATGGTTGAATGAGCACTGCTGACAACAGAGTGGATATTGCCCTTGTGCTTCAATCCTCTCTAACCAGGAGCACAAGAACTGTAAAGCCGTTTGAGCAGTATCTGTGAAATGGGAAAGAAGTGAGTTCATGTTTTGTCAGATTCAAAGAAAGGATCTTTGACAAAAGACAATAGACAATAGGTGCAGGAGTTGGCCATTCAGCCCCTCGAGCCAACACTCAACATTTATTAACAAGACAAAGTCCACATACAAACAAGATATACAAATCACACAGCAGCTGTCAGCATCACATCAGATCATCCTAGAGTTCTGTCACAGAAGCATCACATTCACAGGCACCCACGCAAGCTCATCATATTTAATCCAACAATATATAATCACCCGTTATGTTAAACCAGACACTTGTATGTCACTAGAATAACTTATTTTGTCATTGATGGCCACTTTGTATGTACTTATACACAGTCACACACATGTATGTACATATGGTTCCAAATACACGTATACAATACCAATCGAACTCCTCCCCTCCACTGGGGCTATGGAGAAATCGTGTCCTTAATCAGTCTTGGCAGTTGTAGTAATACCGGTGTCCACATAATGTTGAAAGCATCCGTCCTTAACTGGAGTTTAGCTGTTATACTTTCCATCATATATATACTTTTCAATCTTTCCCTCCACTGTTGAACATTTGGTGACTTTACATTTCTCCATGACTCTGTAATCATCTTCTTTGCAATCAACAGCAACAGCCCAAGCAAGCATGTGTGACACGCTAGAATTTAGAAGATTGAGGGGGGATCTTATAGAAACGTACAAAATTCTTAAGGGGTTGGACAGGCTAGATGCAGGAAGATTATTCCCGATGTTGGGGAAGTCCAGAACTAGGGGTCACAGTTTAAGGATAAGAGGGAAGTCTTTTAGGACCGAGATGAGAAAAACATTTGTTTTCACACACAGAGAGTGGTGAATCTGTGGGATTCTCTGCCACAGAAGGTAGTTGGGGCCACAGTTCATTGGCTATATTTAAGAGGGAGTTAGATGTGGCCCTTGTGGCTAAAGGGATCAGGGGGTATGGAGAGAAGGCAGGGATGGGTTACTGAGTTGGATGATCAGCCGTGATCATATTAAATGGTGGTGCATGCTCGAAGGGCCGAATGGCCTCTACTCCTGCACCTATTGTCCATGTTTCTATGTTTTGGTATCTATATTTTCTGGAGTCTCTCCTAGTATGAAGCATGCCGGCTCCAGAGGTAGATCCACCCCCAAGATTAGCTTGATTTCCGCCTGAATGTCTCTCCAATATTGATACAATTTGGGACAATCCCACAAAATCTGGGTATGATCACCAATCTTCCCGCATTGTCTCCAGCATAAATCTGAGGTGTTGCTATATCTTGCTAACATAAGAGGAGTCTGAAATACTCTCACTAGTTTTCCATTCAAACTCCCTCCAGGCGGGGCTGTTTAGACATAGAAACATAGAAACATAGAAAATAGGTGCAGGAGTTAACGTATGACCCAAAAGACATGTCTTTTCCCACATTTCGTCAGTAATAATAATATTCATTTCCAATTCCCATTTCTGTTTCGTTTCTATCGTGTTTCCTTTTACATAATCTTGAAGTCCTTGATATAAATCCTGGTTCAACCAGATGGGTGTTTGAGTACACAGCGGCATGCAGTAAAACATGACATAGATCAGGTCAACTAATACTGACTGATCTATAGTCAGATCAGTAACAGAAGGAGGGATATGGGTGGAGCAAGAACATAAAAGGAAAACTCTGTAATTGGAATGGGTGGAAATGAGTTGAAAGAGGAAGGGAAGAGAATAGGATCACTGGGTGGTGGGATAAATGCGTGCACAATGAAGGGGGGAGTGGTGTTCAGGAAGTGTTATTTGAAATTTGAGAATTCATTGATCATAACAGAGTTAGACAACTCAAACTGGAAGAAAATATTCCACTCAAATGTCAGGACCAATAAGCGACATCAAAACGCAATCATGACTCTAAGTATGAAGAACAAACCCTTATCACTTACTACTGTCCTTCTGATAGTACGGGACAAAAAGCCGGGGCAGGTCTTGATGAAACAAAACACATCTCCAGTTCCCTCTGCCTCTCTCCGCTTTCTGAATAACCAGACTCGGTGATTTCTCTTCCTCACTCAGTGTCTTTCCTCCAACACGTTTGCCATCGCCATTGATCCAAACCAGTCTCATTGGCCCAGTGACGTTAGACACAGAGCAGGTCAGGGTAACGTTGTCTCCCTCAGTCACTGCATCAGACGGTTCAGCTGTGACTGTGGAAACAAGCAGGTTGTTTACATTTTAAACAATAAGTTCATCAGTAAACTCAGCGGCAACATTCTGACTCCTACCTTTCACTGTGATTAGATCAATGGTGGGAAATATATACGATTCCAGATCACAGGCGTAAACTCCGGCATCTTGAAACACAACGGGGACAATCCTCACATTGAAATCCTTGCCATCGTAGAGTTTCCCTGAGGTCACCAGTCGATTCACGAAGTTGGTCCCATTGACATAGATGATGATGGGCTGAGAACGTTCTGCAGATGCTATTACTTTCGGCCGTTGAAGGTGACGAGGTGACCAGATCCACTTAGCACTGGAATAGTTAATATATTTACTATAACAAACCAGGTGAAGTTCACTGTGACCGGTGCTGGAGCGGTAAAGTGTGTATCTCTCATCATATAAATCTGTATCAGAGAGACAGAGGATAACTCTTTTCAGTATTACAGTTACTTGCCATACACAGATTCTCAACCGTATTCTTATAAACATTTGTGGTGTTTTGTTCAACCGATCAAGTTTCAAATGTAACATATTTCATGAATGCCGCATTAAACTCATCAGATATTTATAAAATACAATGTGCTGTACGGCAGTAAGTTGCAGTGAAGTTTGGATATTCCACTCTACATTTCAACATGAGGTTGGCCCCCACACCCGGACTGTCCGGGAATGTCCCGGGATGGAATGAAACCTCCCAGAGACTCCCGAGAGCGGTGTGGGAGGTGAATGTCTCTGTCAGTCTGCAGGAGGTGGTTCAGGTTCAGGTTCAGGTTCAGGTTCGGGTTCAGGTTCGGGTTCGGGTTCAGGTTCAGGTTCAGGTTCAGGTTCAGGTTCAGGTTCAGGTTCAGGTTCGGGTTCGGGTTCAGGTTCAGGTTCAGGTTCAGGTTCAGGTTCAGGTTCAGGTTCAGGTTCAGGCTGTGGACAGAAGCAGCCCAGAGGATGCCTGCACGGGGACTGACCCGGACACGTTGGCACTTCAAGTGGGTCGGCACATTCCCATTATTCCCACCATCCCTCTCCCATTCACACCCATTGATTCCCTGTCCTTCCCTGTTCCCGGGTCCTGCTCCCAGCTGAATGCTGATCCCAAGCCCGCGTCTGCAGCAGCTGGAATCACTTCAAGCAACACCAGACTCAGAGAGAAGGGTCAGTGTGGGGAGAGGGGATGGATTGTTGTTCAGTGTTGATGTGTGGGTCGGGACCCCCAGTGTGAGTGTGAGCAGCAAGTGCTGGTGACTACACTTTCTATCTGACACTTTGACGTGAGTCCTGTATCAGTATCTCAGTCTCAGATACTGGAGCATTGATGGCAAAATGAGTCTTGTATCTGTATCTCAGTCTCAGATACTGGGGCATTGATGGCAAGATGAGTCCTGTATCTCAGTCTCAGATACAGGAGCATTGATGACAAGATGAGTCATGTATCAGTATCTCAGTCTCAGATACTGGAGCATTGATGGCAAGATGAGTCCTGTATCTCAGTCTCAGATACTGGAGCATTGATGACAAGATGAGCCCTGTATCAGTATCTCAGTCTCAGATATGGAGCATTGATGACAAGATGAGTCCTGTATCTGTATCTCAGTCTCAGATACTGGAGCATTGATGGCAAGATGAGCCCTGTATCTCAGTCTCAGATACTGGAGCATTGATGACAAGATGAGCCCTGTATCTCAGTCTCAGATACTGGAGCATTGATGACAAGATGAGCCCTGTATCTCAGTCTCAGATACTGGAGCATTGATGACAAGATGAGTCCTGTACCTGTATCTCAGTCTCAGATACTGGAGCATTGATGACAAGATAAACGGACAAAATACTTTACTGAACAATGGTTACAGAAAGACATCCCCCTCCTGTGCTGTGTGTGTCTGTCACACAGAGCCAAGCAGGCAGCTGCTCCACACAGAGACTTTCTGGAAACTTCTCCTTGATCATTGCAGCATTTTATACTGGAGAGCAGTTGGTCACTGCCACAGTTCTTCACGGAGCGCACACATAATATTACAAGAAGCACCGTGGTACAAGTGTCTACTTGATACCCAATGGGAGGTGTTTACACTTACACTTGTTTACAGTAAAACCTGCGTTACTTGTGTGAACAATGTTTCCGTTTTCCTGCACTTCACACACATACAGCTTCCCATCCTCCATTGTAACGTGTTGAACCATCAGATAGACCGAGTTATTCATGCGGATCTGATCAGTGTTGCCCCTGTTCTGCTGGGATGAATCCATGGGTCTCCAGTGAAGACTGACTGTATCTGAGAGTCTGGAGATGGTGCAGCTGAGTGTAACGTCACTGCCCAGCAGAGGCTTCTGTGGACTTGCCTCAACTGTGAAAAACAGATCAATGAGATTCAGAGTGAGTAGTGGTTTGTACAAGTCTAGTCCCAGATAGGACAATGACATTCTTGCTTGCTGCAGCACAACAGGATATTGTAGGCATCAATACAGAACAGATCAGTGTGTCCATATACCATAGAATATATATATATAGACACATAAATAAACAGATAAAGTACAATAAGCTGTTATAGTTCAGAGTGTGTTTGAAGTTGTGTTTAATAGTCTGATGGCTGTGGGGAAGCAGCTATTCCTGAACCTGGATGTTGCAGATTTCAGGCTCCTGTACCTTCTACCTGATGGCAGCAGGGAGATGAGTGTGTGGCCAGGATGGTGTGGGTCCTTGATGATGCTGCCAGCCTTTTTGAGGCAGCGACTGCGATAGATCCCCTCGATGGTGGGGAGGTCAGAGCCGATGATGGACTGGGCGGTGTTTACTACTTTGTGCAGCCTTTTCCGCTCCTGGACGCTCAAGTTGCCGAACCAAGCCACGATGCAACTGGTCAGCATGCTCTCTACTGTGCCCCTGTAGAAGTTAGAGAGAGTCCTCCTTGACCTACCGACTCTCCGCAATCTTCTCAGGAAGTAGAGGCGCTGATGAGCTTTCATTATAATTACATCAGTGTTCTGGGACCAGGAGAGATCTTTGGAAAGATGTACGCCCAGAAATTTGAAGCTCTTGACCCTCTCCACCATCGACCCGTTGATATAAACGGGACTGTGGGTCCTCATCCTACCCCTTCCAAAGTCCACAATCAGTTCCTTGGTTTTGCTGGTGTTGAGGGCCAGGTTATTGCGCTGGCACCATATGGACAGTTGCTCGATCTCTCTTCTATAATCTGACTCATCCCCATCTGTGATACGTCCCAACAACAGTGGTGTCATCAGCGAACTTGATGATGGAGTTCGCACTGTGACTGGCTACGCAGTCATGCGTATAGAGTGAGTACAGCAGGGGGCTGAGCAGGCAGCCTTGATGTGCTCCCGTGCTGATTGTTATTGAGGCTGACACATTTCCACCAATACGTACAGACTGTGGTCTGTGAATGAGGAAGTCGAGGATCCAATTGCAGAAGGATGCGCAGAGACCCAGTTCTGTGAGTTTGGTAACCAGCTTGGAGGGGATGATTGTGTTAAATGCCGGCTGTTCACCGTGGGACTGCAGTTGGAACCGGCAACATACAGGCGTCTGAAGAAGGGTTTCGGCCTGAAACGTCGCCTATTTCCTTCGCTCCATAGATGCTGCTGCACCCGCTGAGTTTCCCCAGCAATGTTGTGTACCTAACATACAGGCGTTGTTGTATTTACACGTGCTCTGTTTCAAATATTCATAAACTGTTGAATAGGCATCTATTTCCACTCCTTCTAGGTGTATCTGATTGGTCTCAAGAGGTGAACTCTATGGCAGAGCCCATGTTCCACAGGTGATGGATGGACTTCCATCCACCTGGTCACAGGGTAACATTAAGTAGCAGTGTCACCCCGGGACCACTACACGGACACATTGGTTCCATACCACCTTGCTTGCCGCGATCACCTTACCGTGTGCCGGCAAGAAGGCCATGGTATTCGCTGCGGCTAGATTCATTGATTTGCTCTTCCCAGTGAAGTCATCAAACTATTATCACCCATCCCTGCTGATCATTACAGAATCAATGAACAAAATCACTTCCCCAGTTGTTTGACTTTTCACCGGGTGGAAGAAGTCTCACAATTCCCGCCATCTCTCATCATTCATTATAGGTGACAATATTTACAGAGATTAATTCCACATTATTGATCCTTATCGCACCCACTCACCTTTCATCCCAAATATTTCATATGGTTTCAGGATTTGCTTTCTCCGTTCTGTTTGAATCAAAGTGAAAATTCCCGCCCATTTAAATGTGGGTTTATCAATTGTTAGATCAAGGGTAGTGGTATTCACTTTCATCTCCGGGTACAAGTTGCCAGCGGTCTCCTCTTTGATCCAAGAGTTCCCCATTCTGCTAAAAGTCAATATTCTGATTTCCTTCCCTGAGTGTGGTTTCCATTCCCAGACAACAACAGCGTATTTCTCAGCATTGTCCGGTCCGTTTAACACAATGTCGTCTCCATCATCCAAGAAATACATTCGATTTCTGTTTTCTGTTGCGAATACGAACAATGAAGAATTAACATTTAAAACACATTTTCCCCACCCACCCCATATCTGTAATCATTAATTTTGAACTGAATTTAATTCCAGATAGTTGTGATCTTCCTTAGAAACCCCAGCGAGGAAGTCACGGTTTGTGAAGAGATGTGTGTGTGGAATAACCTGGCCTGATTGACGCAGGGATATTTCATCACATGAGTGAGTGAGTGAGTGGGTGGGGGGAGGGAGGGGGGAGACGGAGGTGGGGATAGGGGGTTGTGTTGGGGTTAGTGGTGGAACTACACCTGGTTTTGAAGGGACTTTGTGGGAGCGTGAAGTGAAGACATTGCGTCTGGTTATCGGGCTGCGACTGGATCGATAAGTCGAGTGCAGATCCACCCACATGGACTGTGGTGAGGAGATGTTGGGGAGGATAGTGTGGACAACCATGTCAAAGGCTGCAGAGGCTGGGCGGGATGAGGAGGGAGAGTTTAACTCTGCAACAAGTTCACAGGAGGCCATTTCTGACTTTGATAAGGACCGTGTCGGTGAACGAGAAGGAGAGGGAGTTGATGGGATGGGCTCAGAAATGGAGGTCCAGCAAGGATGGTGTGGATTTGTGAAGCAGCAACACATTCAGGGATGTGGAATGGAGGTCCAGCAAGGATGGTGTGGATTTGTGAGGCAGCAACACATTCAGGGATGTGGAATGGAGGTCCAGCAAGGATGGTGTGGATTGGTGAGGCAGCAACACATACAGGGATGTGGAATGGAGGTCCAGCAAGGATGGTGTGGGTTTGTGAGGCAGCAATACATACAGGGATGTGGAATGGAGGTCCAGCAAGGATGGGGTGGATTGGTGAGGCAGCAACACATACAGGGATGTGGAATGGAGGTCCAGCAAGGATGGTGTGGATTTGTGAGGCAACAGCACATACAGGGATGTGGAGAGGAAAGTGAGATTGACAATAGAGTGCGGGTTTACACGGACAATGATAATTAATGCAAGGTGATTGTGACCGGTGAAGAGAAAGTACTTACTCTGTGTGGAAACTGGTCGAAGCAGGAAAACAAAGTACCCCAACATCAAACCAGCATGCAAACTGTTGCAGAGAAACCTCGGCCTCATTTTGTGCATTCTCTGTTTGGAAACAAGGTGCAGTTTTAGACTAAGGATCAGTAAATTGGTAGTTGGCAAATGTTGTATTGAGTACAGCCAGTTTGAAACTCCTGACCCTGGGGCATTTTAGAATTGGCCGCACACAATTACACGGGGAAAATACATTCACTTGGTGGATTCTGCTGCTGGAATATTGTCACTTCAGTAATCTGGGATTTCACCACCAGATTCAACCGCTATTGTCCCAAATCATTCATCTGTACTCCGCCTTTTCTATGTTTGACTCAATTACCTCCGACCACTGGTGAAATGTTCTCAACTAAATCAGACCTCGCTAGTGAGTTAATGAACAGAGAAGGCAACACAATGGCAAGGGACATTCAATATTCTCAAACAGTCCCAGGATGTTGCCGGCGAAACGGGAACACAAGTATTCAATTTAGATTGAATAGGAAACGGAGATGAGGAAATACTTTTTCTCACAGAGAGTTGTGAGTCTGTGGAATTCTCTGCCTCAGAGGGCAGTGGAGGCCGGTTCTCTGGATGCTTTCAAGAGAGAGCTAGATAGGGCTCTTAAAGATAGCGGAGTCAGGGGATAAGGGAAGTAGGCAGGAACGGGGAACTGATTGTGGATGATCAGCAATGATCACATTGAATGGCGGTGCTGGCTGGAAGGTCCGAATGGCCTCTACTCCTGCACCTGTTGTCTATTGTCTATTGACACCAGTAGGACAATGTCATATGCTGGTCATTTAGCTGTGGGAAATAAAGGAGACAAAACGAAATTAATAAAGTTTGTATGCCCTTGTCAAATCTAAAGTGGATCAAGCTGATTGAATGAGTGATAACTCACAGTTTACAGGACATCCAACATTGTTCAGTTTGTGGACACCTGTTAAACCACTCTTTGACATCAAGTGAGACTGCAGTGAGGTCACCTACCTTGTGAGAAGAGACTGATGGTGAACGAGTAGAGAGACTGAGTGACAAAGCTCCAAGCACGGCGACACACTGAGATTCACAGTCTCACACAGTTTCTTTGGAAGGGCAAACACCCTTCCTCTTTATATCCAGCTCAGGATTCACACACCATTTGTGTTGATAATGTTTGAGTCAGATTAAAAATCATCTTGTAAAAGCTAATTGGATAAACCAAATGGGGAATTTCCTGAGGTCACAAATACATTGGATAAGTTCAGACTTGGAACCTCCTTATATTAAATGTTATTAGTGGGTGGCCAATGTCTAAGATAATGGCAAACGAGGGAATCTGCTGTTTTGTAACGAAGGGAACATGGTCAATATTCACGCCTTGCAGCTGTGTTAGAGCTTTAGCTCAACTTCAAGTTCAAGTTAGTTTATTGTCATGTGTCCCTGATAGGACAATGAAATTCTTGCTTTGCTTCAGCACAACAGAACATAGTAGACATTGACAACAAAACAGATCAGTGTGTCCATATACCATTATATGTACATATACCATTATAGCAGTTTAAATCTATATCCAAATGTAGCACATCACGGTGGGTTTAGGGGGTTACAAATGAGGTACATTTGAGAATCAGGATCATACATTATTTTCAAACTTAGTACAATATTGAATACAAATTTTCTCCTGAGCTTTTAATTTAATTCAAGGAGGAACCTGCAGCCAATATTTTCATTAGCATCCAAATAATTCCTGCATCTTGCAGTGTTCTCCAAGTTCAACATCACAGAGTGCACCAAGACCTTCACAGCCTCTGTAAATAACCCACATAACCACCTTGCATTTCTCTAAAACAAATGTCACCATTTGAAGTGGTGATGGTCTGTAAAATCATACTGAAGAATGTTTGATGGACGTGTGATCTTGCACGGAACAGGGCCACTAAATAATTTGCAAATGAAATGCTGCAGTGAATAGCTAGTTGGCAAGTGTTGTATTGAGCACAGCTACTTTGAAAACCCTGGGCCAGGACCATTTGAGAATTAACCGCACACAATTACACGGGGAAGGACCATTCCTCTGTGGAATCTGCCACTGGAATATTATCACTGCTGTCATCTGGGATTTCACAGCCACATTCAGTCGCTTTGCCTTGACTGAAACGACTCATCTGTACGTCGACAGTTTCATTCTTGACCCACTTCCCTCCTGCTTCTCGGTAGAATGGTTTTAACTCATTTGTACCTCACTAGTCAGTCAATTAATTGAGCGAGCGAGCAACAGAACGGCGAGGACGTTGAACATCCTCAATCAGTCCCAGAGGATTGCCGGAAAAATGGGAAAAATAAAATCCACATGAGCAGCGATACATTAGATTGACCAGAAAGCCCAAATGGGTAAAATGGCAGATGCTGATAATTTAGTTTCATTAAGTTTCTAGTGGAAATAATGGAAACAGAAATACATTGATAAAGTTTCATGTTGGAAGGGAGTGCAGATGCTGCTTTATACCGAATATAGACAAGTAACTTGGCGGGAAAGGCAGCATCTCTGGAGAGAAGGAATGGTTTCGGGTTAAAGAAGTCAGGATCCGAAGAAGGGTCCCGACCCGAAACATCACCCATTCTTTCTCTCCAGATGCTGCCTGTCCCGCTGAGTTACTCCAGCATTTTGTGTCTCTCTTCATTATTCATTACATTTCTATATCCTTGTAAAATCTAAAGCAGAACAGACTGGTACAGTCTAATAAATGGTTGTAGGAGACGAATATCACACGTTAGAAATTTAAAACCTTACATAGACTGTATTACTCAAAAACTAAAATAAGTAAACTTTTTCCAAATGTCTCTCCCATCTGTGATAAATGTCTATCCCATGAAGCAACTATAGTACATTCTATTGTTCTTTGTAGAAAAATCCAAACATTTTGGAATGACATTTTTGAAATATTTACAAAATTATTTCAAATAAAACTGAAACCGAACGCAGAATTGATTATTTTTGGATCCATGGAAGGCAGCCCTGAGTTAACTGTGTCCCAAAAGAGCCGACTTAATTACGGTTTAATAATGGGGGAAAAACTCATACTTAAATTCTGGAAAATCGCGCCAACACCAACAATAAATATGTGGATTTCAAATATGTTCGAAACGTTACACCTGGAAGATATGAGACTCCTTCTAGCAGGCAAACCAGACCATTTCCAAAAGCTTTGGTCTCCATTTATCGACTTACTACAAGTATAAGGTGCAACAGAATTCTGAAAATAAATGGTTTCAGGACCTGGTGAGAGGGGAGGAAAAATACAAAGTTGGTTTATCCCTTTTAGCTCTTTTTTAAAACTTTTAATATATCTTCTGTTTTCTTTTTCTCTTCTTCTATTTCTATGGCTTGCTTCTTAACTCTTTTTCGAACTTTTCATGTCTAAGGCTCTCTTTGATCACTCTTTCACACACTTACTATCCTATTTAACTCTCTTTACTTTTCTTCTTTTCAAAGTTTAAAATATAAAGTGGTACAGGAAATGTATTATGTTATTTTTGGCATATTATTGTAATGTACACTACTAATAAATAAAATTATATTTAAAAAATGAATAAATTTTAAAAAGAAAGTATTGAACACGGAGTTCCGTTTCTAGATCCCATTTAAACCACACCTTTACCTGAAGTGAACATGTAGTAAGGTCGCCTACCTTGTGGGAAGAGACTGATGGTGAACGAGTCCAGAGACTGGGCAGCAAAGCTCCAAGCACGGTGACACACTGACTTCCCCAGTCCCGTGCTGTGTCTTATGAAACTACAGGACCTTCCTCTTCCTCTTCTACTCAGGGTTCAGACATCACTTCTGTTGAAAGTGTTTGTGTCAGTGTAAAACACATCTTGTCAAACCTTATTCGGCAAAGGAAAATGGGAATTTACTGAGCCCAAACATGCATTGGATGCGTTGATACATGGAACCTCATCTTTCTAAATGGGAAAGGGGAAAAGGGGAAGTACAACGGGATCTGGGGGTCCTTGTTCATCAGTCTATGAAAGTAAGCATGCAGGTACAGCAGGCAGTGAAGAAAGCCAATGGCATGTTGGCCTTCATAACAAGAGGAATCGAATATAGGAGCAAAGAGGTCCTTCTGCAGTTGTACAGGGCCCTAGTGAGACCACACCTGGAGTCCCTCCAGCAGATTGTTTTTGTTTGTTTCAGGGAGAACAAGTCGATGTGTCCAATTTTCAGAAGGTCTTTGAATTTTAAATATGTGGATTAGGCAATATTAAACAGGCATGAATTGAAAATTATTTGGCAGACAGGAAACAGAGAGGAGACTTTGTTAGGGTGGCAGGTGGTGATGAATGATCCAGCATCAAGCCAGTTCTTGAGTCTGTTATTTTCAATGTTCATCAATGGTATTGACAAGGAAACAAATTGAATGTTTCTAAGTTTGATGACATGACACTGAGAGTAAATAGGAGAAGCAAAGAGGATGCAAAGAGGTTTCCAGGTGATGTCAGTCAGTTGAGTTACTTGCCAAATATACACAGATGCAGCAGAGAGTCATAGAGCTGTAGAGCATGGAAATAGACACATCAACCCAACACACACATGCTGACCAAGATGTCCAACTGACCCCATCACAATTGGCTACGCCTGGCCCATGTCTCTCCAAACATGTCTTTGTGCTCTCCTTACCGGAGAAAGGGTTTTCAGCCACACATGTAATGCAGCCAAGGCTGACCAGGCTGATTACTGGAATGGCAGGACTAATGTATAAGGAGAGGAGGAGTTGACTGAGCCAGTAGTCACTGGAGTCTGGAAGAGTTAAACATGACCTCTCTAAATTAAACAACATTCAAAGCAGAGCTAGACAGACTCGATACATAAAGATATTTCCAGTGACTGTAGGATCTGGAACAAGGGGTTTTGGACTCAAGATAAGGGGTGAAACATTTAGGGTTGAGACATTTCTTCATTGTGAATATGGTGAGCCATTGAAATTCACCCCACAGAAAATGGTAGATGGCAGGTCACTGAATCTTGTTAAGTAGGGGATAGATTTATTTGATATAAAATGCATCAACATTTATCGGGAGAGAATTGGAATATGAGAATGTTTTGAATGATTGAACAGGCTCAAAGTGACAAATAATTCACCCCTGATTCCCTTTTGCATGTTTCAATAGGTTTTGGGATAGTTTGATGTGTCTTTGTCCTTCAGAATTCTGATGTTTATTTACACATTGTGAAATTTAGTCAGATAAAAAACAGGAAGTGAAACAGCCCAGAGCTGAGAATAGACGAATCATTGTGGTGAAATTGCTACAGCTCTTCCTGCAGCCTTGACCATTGCTCTGAATTTTACATCATATCCTGAATCATTCAGAGCAATGGTCAAAGCTGCAGGAAGAGCTGTTGCAATTTTACCACAATGATTCGTCTATTCTCAGCTCTGGGTTGTTTCACTTCCTGTTTTTTATCTGACTAAATTTCACAATGTGTAAATAAACATCAGAATTGTGAAGGACAAAGACAACATCAAACTATCCCAAAACCTATTGAAACATGCAAAAGAGAATGAGGGGTGAATTATTTGTCACTTTGAGCCTGTTCAATCATTCAAAACATTCTCATATGCCAATTCTCTCCCGATAAATGTTGATGCATTTTATATCAAATAAATCTATCCCCTACTTAACAAGATTCAGTGACCTGCCATCTACCATTTTCTGTGGGCTGAATTTCAATAGCTCACCATATTCACAATGAAGAAATGTCTCAGCCCTAAATGTTTCACCCCTTATCTTGAGTCCAAAACCCCTTATTCCAGATCCTACACTCACTGGAAATATCTTTATGTATCGAGTCTGTCTAGCTCTGCTTTGAATGTTGTTTAATTTAGAGAGGTCATGCTTAAGTCTTCCAAACTCCAGTGACTACTGGCTCAGTCAGCTCCTCCTCTCCTTACACATTGGTCCTGCCATTCCAGGAATCAATCTGGTCAGCCTTGGCTGCATTACATTAGTGGCTGAAAAACCCTTTCTCCGGTAAGGAGAGCACAAAGACATGTTTGGAGAGACATGGGCCAGGCGTAGCCAATTGTGATGGGGTCAGGTGGGACATCTTGGTCAGCATGTGTGTGTTGGGTTGATGTGTCTATTTCCATGCTCTACAGCTCTATGACTCTCTGCTGCATCTGTGTATATTTGGCAAGTAACTCAACTGACTGACATCACCTGGAAACCTCTTTGCATCCTCTTTGCTTCTCCTATTTACTCTCAGTTTCATGTCATCAAACTTAGAAACATTCAATTTGTTTCCTTGTCAATACCATTGATGAACATTGAAAATAACAGACTCAAGAACTGGCTTGATGCTGGATCATTCATCACCACCTGCCACCCTAACAAAGTCTCCTCTCTGTTTCCTGTCTGCCAAATAATTTTCAATTCATGCCTGTTTAATATTACCTAATCCACATATTTAAAATTCAAAGACCTTCTGAAAATTGGACACATTGACTTGTTCTCCCTGAAACAAACAAAAACAATCTGCTGGAGGGACTCCAGGTGTGGTCTCACTAGGGCCCTGTACAACTGCAGAAGGACCTCTTTGCTCCTATATTCGATTCCTCTTGTTATGAAGGCCAGTGGCTTTCTTCACTGCCTGCTGTACCCTGCATGCTTACTTTCATAGACTGATGAACAAGGACCCCCAGATCCCGTTGTACTTCCCCTTTTCCCCCTTCCCATTTAGAAAGATGAGGTTCCATGTATCAACGCATCCAATGCATGTTTGAGCTCAGTAAATTCCCATTCTCCTTTGCCGAATAAGGTTTGACAAGATGTATTTTACACTGACACAAACACTTTCAACAGAAGTGATGTCTGAACCCTGAGTAGAAGAGGAAGAGGAAGGTCCTGTAGTTTCATAAGACACAGCACGAGACTGGGGAAGTCAGTGTGTCACCGTGCTTGGAGCTTTGCTGCCCAGTCTCTGGACTCGTTCACCATCAGTCTCTTCCCACAAGGTAGGCGACCTTACTACATGTTCACTTCAGGTAAAGGTGTGCTTTAAATGGTATCTAGAAACGGAACTCTGTGTTCAATACTTTCTTTTTTTAAATTTATTCATTTTTTTAATATAATTTTATTTATTAGTAGTGTACATTTACAATAATATAGCCAAAAATAACATAATACATTTCCTGTACCACTTTATATTTTAAACTTTGAAAAGAAGAAAAGTAAAGAGAGTTAAATAGGATAGTCAATGTGTGAAAGAGTGATCAAAAGAGACCCTTAGACATAAAAGTTCGAAAAAGAGTTAAGGAGCAAGCTATAGAAAAAGAAAAAGAGAAAAAGAAAACAGAAGATATATTAAAAGTTTAAAAAAGAGCTAAAAGGGATAAACCAACTTTGGATTTTTACCTCCCCCCTCACCAGGTCCTGAAACCATTTATTTTCAGAATTCTGTTGTACCTTATACTTGTAGTAAGTCGATAAATGGAGACCAAAGCTTTTGGAAATGGTCTGGTTTGCCTGCTAGAAGGAATCTCATATCTTCCAGGTGTAACGTTTCCAACATATTTGAAATCCACATATTTATGTTGGTGTTGGGGCATTTTTTGCAGAATTTAAGTATGAGTTTTTTTCCTATTATTAAACCGTAATCAAGTCGGCTCTTTTGGGACACAGTTAGCTCAGGGCTGCCTTCCATGGTTCGAAAATAATCAATTCTGCATTCGGTTTCAGTTTTATTTTAAATAATTTGTAAATATTTCAAAACTTTCATTACAAATGTTTGGATGTTTCTACAAAAAACAAAGGAATGTGCTATAGTTGCTTCACGGGATAGACATTTATCACAGATGGGGGAGACATTTGGAAAAAGTTTACTTATTTTAGTTTTTGAGTAATACAGTCTATGTAAGGTTTTATATTTCTAATGTGTGATATTCGACTCCTACAACCATTTATTAGACTGTACCAGTCTGTTCTGCTTTAGATTTTACAAGCATATAGAAATGTAATGAATAATGAAGAGAGACACAAAATGCTGGAGTAACTCAGCGGGACAGGCAGCATCTGGAGAGAAAGAATGGGTGATGTTTCGTGTCGAGACCCTTCTTCAGATCCAGACTTCTTTAACCTGAAACCATTCCTTCTCTCCAGAGATGCTGCCTGTCCCGCCCAGTTACTTGTCTATATTCGGTATAAAGCAGCATCTGCACTTCCTTCCAACATGAAACTTTATCAATGTATTTCTGTCTCCATTATTTCCACTAGAAACTTAATGAAACTAAATGATCAGCATCTGCCATTTTACCCATTTGGGCTTTCTGGTCAATCTAATGTATCGCTGCTCATGTGGGTTTTATTTTTCCCATTTCTCCGGCAATCCTCTGGGACTGATTGAGGATGTTCAACGTCCTCGCCGTTCTGTTGCCCGCTCGCTCAATTAATTGACTGACTAGTGAGGTACAAATGAGTTAAAACCATTCTACCGAGAAGCAGGAGGGAAGTGGGTCAAGAATGAAACTGTCGACGTACAGATGAGTCGTTTCAGTCAAGGCAAAGCGACTGAATGTGGTTGTGAAATCCCAGATGACAGCAGTGATAATATTCCAGTGGCATATTCCACAGAGGAATGGTCCTTCCCCGTGTAATTGTGTGCGGTTAATTCTCAAATGGTCATGGCCCAGGGTTTTCAAAGTGGCTGTGTTCAATACAACACTTGCCAACTAGCTATTCACTGCAGCATTTCCTTTGCAAATTATTTAGTGCCCCTGTTCCGTGCAAGATCACACGTCCATCAACATTCTTCAGTATGATTTTACAGACCATCACCACTTCAAATGGTGACATTTGTTTTAGAGAAATGCAAGGTGGTTATGTGGGTTATTCTCAGAGGCTGTGAAGGTCTTGGTGCATTGTGTGATGTTGGGCTTGGAGAACACTGCAAGGTGGTTATGTGGGTTATTTACAGAGGCTGTGAAGGTCTTGGTGCACCCTGTGATGTTGAACTTGGAGAACACTGCAAGATGCAGGAATTATTTGGATGCTAATGAAAATATTGGCTGCAGGTTCCACCTTGAATTAAATTAAAAGCTCAGGAGAAAATTTGTATTCAATATTGTACTAAGTTTGAAAATAATGTATGATCCTGATTCTCAAATGTACCTCATTTGTAACCCCCTAAACCCACCGTGATGTGCTACATTTGGATATAGATTTAAACTGCTATAATGGTATATGGACATATAATGGTAGATGGACACACTGATCTGTTTTATAGTCAATGCCTACTGTTCTGTTGTGCTGAAGCAAAGCAAGAATGTCATTGTCCTATCAGGGACACATGACAATAAACTCACTTGAACTTGAAGTTGAGCTAAAGCTCTAACACAGCTGCAAGGCGTGAATATTGACCATGTTCCCTTCGTTACAAAACAGCAGATTCCCTCGTTTGCCATCATCTTAGACATTTGCCACCCACTAATAACATTTAATATAAGGAGGTTCCAAGTCTAAACTTATCCAATGTATTTGTGATCTCACGAAATTCCCGATCTGTTTTGTCCAAATTAGCTTTTACAAGATGATTTTTAATCTGACGCAAACATTATCAACACAAATGGTGTGTGAATCCTGAGCTGGATAGAAAGAGGAAGGGTGTTTGCCCTTCCAAAGAAACTGTGTGAGACTGTGAATCTCAGTGTGTCACCGTGCTTGGAGCTTTGTCACCCAGTCTCTGTACTCGTTCACCATCAGTCTCTTCTCACAAGATAGGTGACCTCACTGCAGTCTAACTTCATGTCAAAGAGTGGTTTAACAGGTGTCCACAAACTGAACAATGTTGGATGTCCTGTAAACTGTGATATATCACTCACTCAATCAGCTTGTTCCACTTTAGATTTGACAAGGGCATACAAACTTTATTAATTTTGTTTTGTCTCCTTTATTTCCCACAGCTAAATGACCAGCATATGCCATTTTCCTACTGGTGTCAATAGACAATAGACAACAGGTGCAGGAGTAGATGCCATTCAGTCCTTCCAGCCAGCACCGCCATTCAATGTGATCATGGCTGATCATCCCCAATCAGTTCCCCGTTCCTGCCTTCTCCCCATTTCCCCTGACTCCGCTCTCTTTAAGAGCCCTATCTAAGCTCTCTCTTGAAAGCATCCAGAGAACCGGCCTCCACTGAGGCAGAGAATTCCACAGACTCACAACTCTCTGTGAGAAAAAGTGTTTCCTCATCTCCGTTTCCAGTCAATATAAATTGAATACTTTTGTTCCCGTTTCGCCGGCAACATCCTGGGACCGTTTGAGAATATTGAATGTCCCTTGCCATTGTGTTGTCTTCTCTGTTCATTAACTCACTAGCGAGGTCTGATTTAGTTGAGGACATTTTACCAGTGGTCGGACGTAATTGAGTCAAACGTAAATAAGGCGGAGTACAGATGAATGATTTGGGACAATAGCAGTTGAATATGGTGGTGAAATCCCAGATTACTGAAGTGACAATATTCCAGCAGCAGAATCCACCAAGTGAATGTATTTTCCCCGTGTAATTGTGCGGCCAATTCTAAAATGCCCCAGGGTCAGGAGTTTCAAACTGGCTGTACTCAATACAACATTCGCCAACTACCAATTTACTGATCCTTAGTCTAAAAACTGCACCTTGTTTCCAAACAGAGAATGTACAAAATGAGGTCGAGGTTTCTCTGCAACAGTTTGCCAGTTGGGTTGATGTTCTGTTTCTTTGTTTTCCTGCTTCGACCAGTTTCCACACAGAGTAAGTACTTTCTCTTCACCGGTCACAATCACCTTGCATTAATTATCATTGTCCGTGTAAACCTGCTCCTGATTGTCAATCTCACTTTCCTCTCCACATCCCTGAATGTGTTGCTGCCTCACAAATCCACCCCATCCTTGCTGGACCTCCATTCCACATCCCTGAATGTGTTGCAGCCTCACAAATCCACACCATCCTTGCTGGACCTCCATTCCACATCCCTGAATGTGTTGCAGCCTCACAAATCCACACCATCCTTGCTGGACCTCCATTCCACATCCCTGTATGTGTTGCTGCCTCCTCACAAATCCACACAATCCTTGCTGGACCTCCATTCCACATCCCTGTATGTGTTGCTGCCTCACAAATCCATACCATCCTTGCTGGACCTCCATTCCACATCCCTGAATGTGTTGCAGCCTCACCAATCCACACCATCCTTGCTGGACCTCCATTCCACATCGCTGTATGTGTTGCTGCCTCACCAATCCACACCATCCTTGCTGGACCTCCAATTCTGAGCCCATCCCATCAACTCCCTCTCCTTCTCCGACACCGACACGGTCCTTATCAAAGTCAGAAATGGCCTCCTGTGAACTTGTTGCAGAGTTACACTCTCTCTCCTAATCCCGCTCAGCCTCTGCAGCCTTTGACACGGTTGTCCACACTATCCTCCCCAACACCTCCTCACCACAGTCCATGTGGGTGGATCTGCCCTCGACTTATCGATCCAGTCGCAGCCCGAGAACCAGACGCAATGTCTTCACTTCACGCTCCCACAAAGTCCCTTCAAAACCAGGTGGAGTTCCTCCACTGACCCCAACACAACCCCCCTATCCCCACCTCCGTCTCCCTCCCTCCCTCCCTCCCCCCCACTCACTCACTCACTCACTCACTCACTCACTCACTCATTCACTCACTCACTCACTCACTCACTCACTCACTCACTCACTCATGTGATGAAATATCCCTGCATCAATCAGGCCAGGTTATTCCACACACACATCTCTTCACAAACCGTGACTTCCTCGCTGGGGTTTCCAAGGAAGAACACAACTGTCTTGAATTAAATTCAGTTCAAAATTAATGATTACAGATATGGGGTGGGTGGGGAAAATGTGTTTTAAATGTTAATTCTTCATTCTTCGTATTCGCAACAGAAAACAGAAATCGAATGTATTTCTTGGATGATGGAGATGGCATTGTGTTAAACGGACCGGACAATGCTGAGAAAGCCACTGTTGTTGTCTGGGAATGGAAACCACACTCAGGGAAGGAAATCAGAAAATTGTCGACTTTTAGAAGAACGGGGAACTATTGGATCAAAGAGAACGCCGCTGGCAACTTGTACCCGGAGATGAAAGTTAATACCTATACCCTTGATCTAACAATTGATAAACCCACATTTAAATTGGCGGGAATTTTCACTTTGAATCAAACAGAACCGATAAAGCAAATCCTGAAACAATATGAAATATTTGGGATGAAAGGTGAGTGGGTGCGATAAGGATCAATAATGTTGAATTAATCTCTGTAAATATTGTCACCTATAATGAATGATGAGAGATGGCAGGAATTGTGAGACTTCTTCCACCCGGTGAAAAGTCAAACAACTGGGGAAGTGATTTTGTTCATTGATTCTGTAATGATCAGCAGGGATGTGTGATAATAGTTTGATGACTTCACTGGGAACAGCAAATCAATGAATCTAGCCACAGCGAATACCATGGTCTTCTTGCTGGCACACGGTAAGGTGATCGCGGCAAGCAAGGTGGTATGGAACCAATGTGTCCGTGTAGTGGTCCCGGGGTGACACTGCTACTTAATGTTACCCTGTGACGAGGTGGATGGAAGCCCATCCATCACCTGTGGAACATGGGCTCTGTCATAGAGTTCACCTCTTGAGACCAATCAGATACACCTAGAAGGAGTGGAAATAGATGCATTTTCAACAGTTTGTGAATATTTGAAACAGAACATGTGTAAATACAACAACGACTGTATGTTGCCGGTTCCACCTGCAGTCCCACGGTGAACAGCCGGCATTTAACACAATCATCCCCTCCAAGCTGGTTACCAAACTCGCAGAACTGGGTCTCTGCGCATCCCTCTGCAATTGGATCCTCGACTTCCTCATTCACAGACCACAGTCTGTTCGTATTGGTGGAAATGTGTTAGCCTCGATAACAATCAGCACGGGAGCACATCAAGGCAGCGTGCTCAGCCCCCGCTGTACTCACTCTATACTCATGACTGTGTAGCCGGTCACAGTGCGAGCTCCATCATCAAGTTCGCCGACAACACCACTGTTGTGGGACGTATCACTGATGGGGATGAGTCACAGTATAGAAGAGAGATCGACCGATTGATCAAATGGTGCCAGTGCGATAACCTGGCTCTTAACACCAGCAAACCCAAGGAACTGATTTTGGACTTTGGAAGGGGTAGGATGGGGACCCACAGTCGTGTAGATGGTTATGCATGCAACCTATAATGTAGCTACCTCATCACCACTAACCACGCCCCATCATATTAGTATAACTGTAGTCTCCTCCCTTTGTTCCTCCCATTAGGTCCCAGTACGCCTGAAGGCTGGATGCAGTCAGTGCTGGGACGTGTGTGCCATGTGCTATAATAAACTACCAGTAAAGGTTACAGTGTGTCAGAGATCACTCCTTTACATGGCGTCAGAAGTTTAAAACTCGCGTTTCCCGTTTACCGGTTTTCATTTATTTTGTCCCCGTTAGTGCCCAGTTTCGGGTTCCCTCGATATGGCATCCTCATGCCGAAAGCCATCTCCCCTTGTCTTCGATGCTGACATTGCGGAACGATGGTCGACTTTTGTGATGGACTACACTCACTACGTCAATATTGCGAACCGGAACGACCCAGCCGCGGTCAAAGCATCACTCTTGCTCAACCTGGCCGGTCCCGACGCAATGAAGAGAGCTCAAGCCTTTGTCTACGAACCAGCGGTCCTGGATGACAACGACCTACCGGTCGAGCCAGCTGAATCGGCCGACGACCCGGTATGTCTTTTGCGCAAATTCGCGGAGATATGTGACCTGCCCTCCAACCGTATACTGGAGCGGGCCAGGTTCTTCTCACGCAAGCAACAGCCGGATGAACCTGTTGAATGCTTCATTGCCGACCTGTGGCACCTTGCCCAGCGGTGCCGATTCGAAACCATGCGCGACCAGCTTATCAGATACATTCTCGTTACCGGTATGATCGATCAGAAGCTGCGTGCCGACCTGCTGCAACGGCCTGACCTAACCCTGACTCAAGCAATGCATGCGTGCCGCATTGCCGAAGTGGTCAACCATCCTCACGGACAGAGGGGGTCTGACAACCGAGCCATACATTTAACTGGTGTTGCTGGACAACGACGGATGAAGGAGAACTTTCGCCCTCCACAGCGGCCCGTTCGTACACCCCGGGACCCAAGATCTAACAAGTGTCCTAACTGCAGCTACGTGCACTCCTCAGAATCACAGTGCCCAGCCCTTGGGAAGACCTGCAATTTCTGCGGGAGAAGAAACCATTTTGCAGCTGCCTGCCGATCCCGTGGGAAAGTTCCCTCAGCTCCCAGACAACTCCTAAACAATCTTCTGCAGGTTGATAGCGAGATGGACTCTCAGCTCTCTGTAGACGCTGCCCCCGACTCTGAGCTCAGCTTTTCCACGGGAGATGTAAGTATTTACACTCTCCTCCACAGCCGATCTCGCCTCCCCGATCCTTCTGTGAACATAACTGTCAACAATAAGTCTTTCTCTGCTAAACTTGACACGGGGGCGAAGGTGAACGTAATGTCAACAAAGCTGTTCCACCAGATAAGGAATAATGAGCTGCTGATTGCCGACCGCTCTGTTTTGCGTGCCTATGGGGGAGAGGAACTAACACCTGTGGGGAGGGCGACTTTCCACTGCGTGCTGCAGGAAGCTTCCCAGGACCTGTCTTTCTTCATTCTGGACAGTGACTGTGTGACGTTGCTTAGCAACCGGGCCTGCCAGGATCTTGGGCTGGTGTCGTTTAACCATACGGTCCACGAGGTGCAACCTGTGATGGATCCACTATGTGAGTACCCAGACCTGTTTGACGACAAGCTGGGGAAGCTGCCGGTGGTGTACAAGATCGCGACTGACCCATCTGTGGAGCCCGTGATCCGTCCACCCCACAGGGTGTCTTTTGCCATGAAGGGCAAAGTGGAGAATATGCTCAAGGACATGGTCAACATGGGAGTGCTGGAGGCTGTCAGCGATCCAACCGTATGGGTCTCCACCATGGTCGCCACGTTGAAGAAAGGAAAAAATGAGATACGGGTGTGCATTAACCCCAAGGACTTAAATATGGCGATTAAACGGCCCCACTACCCCATGAGGACTGTCGAAGATGTTGCCGCCCAGGTGGGACAAGCTACTGTGTTCTCCGTCCTCGATGCAAGGAGTTCGTTTTGGCAGATACCCCTGGACAAACGCTCCACGGACCTGACCACGTTCAGCACGCCCTTCGGCAGGTTTAAGTTTTTACGGATGCCGTTCGGCATCAACTCTGCCAGCGAGGTATTTCAGCGTTCTATGGAACAATTATTTGCAGGTCTGCCCTGCGCGATTATTGTGGACGACATTCTGGTCTATGGGAGGGACGTGGCCGAACATGACCACAACCTCCGGCGGATTTTGGACCGTGCTCGGCAGATAAATTTGAAGCTCAATCGGTCAAAGTGCAAGTTCCGGGTGCCTGAAGTCACATATGTCGGCCACATTTTCACGGCCCAAGGATTGAAGCCAGACCCGCAAAAGACCAGCGCTATCTCTGAGCTGCCCGCCCCGACAGACGCCGTCAGTCTGCAGCGCTTCCTGGGTATGGTGAATTACCTGGGGAAGTTTATCCCCGACCTCAGCGAGTTGAGCGCACCCCTGAGACAGCTCACAAAGAAGGACATTGCCTGGGCATGGTTTCCGCACCACCAGCAGGCATTTGATCTGCTAAAGACAAGGCTGGTCAGCACACCTACACTTAAGTTTTTTGATCTGCGGCGTCCGATTGTGGTCACTTGCGACGCCTCTCGATTTGGACTGGGTGCTGCCTGCCTGCAACCCCACGCTGGTGACTCACTGCTGCCCATCTCCTATGCCTCCAGGACCATGACGGACACAGAGCAGCGCTATGCCCAGATAGAAAAGGAGCTGCTGGCGGTGGTTTTCGCGTGTTCAAAGTTTAAGGACTTCTTATTTGGCTCCAGGTTCACCGTTGAGACGGATCACCAGCCACTGGTAACGATACTTAACAAACCAATACACTGCGCTCCTGCCAGACTACAGCGGATGATGCTGCAGCTACAGCGCTTTGACTTTAAAATCGTATATAAGAGGGGCACCGAGATGCATGTGGCTGATGCACTGTCCCGGGCCCCCCGGACCTCCTGCGACCAGCACCCCTTCGAGCAGTCGGACTCACAGGTACTGAACGTCAACTTCGTCCCTTCTCACCAGCTGAAGTGCTTGGTTGAACATACCGCAAACGACCCCGACCTGCAGCAGCTTGCTGCTGTCATCAAGCGCGGGTGGCCCACCAAGCGGAATTCGTTGCCTGCCAGCGTCCACCCATATTTTTTGGTCCGCGATGAGTTAGTCCTCCGGGACGGTATTATTATCAAAGGACACAAAGTTGTCATTCCGGAATCACTGCGTGGCTTGTATTTTGATGCCGCCCACATGGGACATCCCGGTGCAGATGCCACCATCTCACATGCCCAGGAACAGTACTACTGGCCGGCCATGGCTAAATACATCCAGGCCAGAGTTGATTCCTGTCCGGACTGTCACTCGCTCGCCCCGCATCAGCAAAGACAGCCACTTTTGCAGCAGCCTGCACCTGACATGCCCTGGACTTCTCTGGCTGCCGACATTTTCGACTGGCGTGGGAAGCAATACCTTGTGCTAGTAGACTCTTACTCGAATTGGTTCGAGGTGGACCTCCTCCCTGCCATCACCTCCGAGATGGTGATCAGCAAGCTTCGCCGCCACTTTGCCACGTTTGGTTCCCCTGTCCGGCTGCAGACAGACAACGGTCGCCAGTTCACCAGCGCCGAGTTTCGAGCGTTTGCCACAAAGTGGAACTTTAATCATTTCACTAGCAGCCCGGAGTACCCACAAAGCAATGGTCTAGCTGAACGGGCGGTCCGGAGCGCTAAGCACCTGCTTGAACAAACCCGCCTCTCGAACGGGGATTTCTATCAGTGTCTCCTGAACCTTCGCAACATTTCTAGAGACATTTCCATGGGATCCCCTGCCCAGCGACTCATGTCCCGAGTTGTCCGCCCTCCGATGCCTATAGCCCAGCAGTCCCTGATGCCTAAAGTCCTGCAGCCTGCTGATGTCCAGAAACGTATTGCCCAAAAACACGAGATCCAGCGACGATCGCATGATAAATCCTGCCGCCCTCTTTCTCCACTGATGCCGGGACAGGTCGTCCGTTTGCAGACGCCCACCGGCTATTCCCGACTTGCCACCGTCGTCGGGTTTGACAGCGCGCCACGTTCCTACCTCGTGGATTTCGAAGGGACTGTATACCGACGCAGCCGCCAGCACCTGTTGGCGGTTAACGAGCCCAAACCGCCTCCTGCGGTTCCGTATACCCCTCCATCGCGTGTCGAGCCTTCCTCCACTAACGCACCATCTGCTCCCTGCATGCCACGGTCGGTCCTTGTGCCTCGGGTAGCCCCCCCTGCTCCTCCCGGGTTTGCTCCCCAGGCTCTGTTGTCCCCTGCAAAATCTTCTCTCTCTCCAACTTCAACTCGTTCTACCCCTTCATTTTCACCTGGCTCTCCTGTGTCTCTCCGTTCCCCCTTCAAGCTGGGTTCTCCACCCAGCTTCTCTCCTCCTCCTGTTTCTGTTCCTGTCCCCCCTCCTACTCTTTCGGGCGGGGAGGGTGAAGGTGCTGTACGCACTCGCTCGGGTCGGATTGTAAAACCTCCGGCTCGCTACGGAGAATATGCTTAGCTTTGCAGGTACTGTATAATAAACCTGCTACTGTAGTAACTTGTTTGAATTGTAAGGGGAAGGATGTAGATGGTTATGCATGCAACCTATAATGTAGCTACCTCATCACCACTAACCACGCCCCATCATATTAGTATAACTGTAGTCTCCTCCCTTTGTTCCTCCCATTAGGTCCCAGTACGCCTGAAGGCTGGATGCAGTCAGTGCTGGGACGTGTGTGCCATGTGCTATAATAAACTACCAGTAAAGGTTACAGTGTGTCAGAGATCACTCCTTTACAATATCAACGGGTCGATGGTGGAAAGGGTCACGAGCTTCAAATTTCTGGGTGTGCATCTTTCCAAAGATCTCTGCTGGTCCCAAAACACTGATGCAATTATAAAGAAAGCTCATCAGCTCCTGTACTTCCTGAGAAGATTACGGAGAGTCGGTTTGTCAAGGAGGACTCTCTCTAACTTCTACAGGTGCACAGTAGAGAGCATGCTGACCGGTTGCATCGTGGCTTGGTTCGGCAACCTGAGCGTCCAGGAGCGGAAAAGGCTGCAAAAAGTTGTAAACACTGCCCAGTCCATCATCGGCTCTGACCTCTCTTCCATCGAGGGGATCTATCGCAGTCACTGCCTCAAAAAGGCTGGCAGCATCATCAAGGACCCACACCATCCTGGCCACACACTCATCTCTCCGCTACCATCAGGTAGAAGGTGCAGGAGCCTGAAATCTGCAACATCCAGGTTCAGGAACAGCATCTTCCCCACAGCCATCAGACTATTAAACACAACTTCAAACAAACTCTGAACTATAACAGCTTATTGTACTTTATCTGTTTATTTATGTGTGTATATATAAATATTCTATGGTATATGGACACACTGATCTTTTCTGTATTGATGCCTACAATATTCTGTTGTGTTGCAGCAAGCAAGAATGTCATTGTCCTATCTGGGACTTGACTTCTACAAACCACTACTCACTCTGAATCTCATTGATCTGTTTTTCACAGGTGAGGCAAGTCCACGGAGGCCTCTGCTGGGCAGTGACGTGACACTCAGCTGCACCATCTCCAGACTCTCAGATACAGTCAGTCTTCACTGGAGACCCGTGGACTCATCCCAGCAGAACAGGGGCAACACTGATCAGATCCGCCTGGATAACACGGTCTATCTGATGGTTCGACACGTTACAGTGGAGGATGGGAAGCTGTATGTGTGTGATGTGCGGGAAAACGGAACCATTGTTCACACAAGTAACGGAGAATTTACTGTAAACAACGGTGAGTGTGTACACCTCCCATTGGGTATCAAGTAGACACTTGTATCACGGTGCTTCTTGTAATATTATGTGTGCGCTCCGTGAAGAACTGTGGCAGTGACCAACTGCTCTCCAGTATAAAATGCTGCAATGATCAGGGAGAAGTTTCCAGGAAGTCTCTGTGTGGAGCAGCTGCCTGCTTGTCTCTGTGTGACAGACACACACAACACAGGAGGGGGATGTCTTTCTGTAACCATTGTTCAGTAAAGTATTTTGTCAGTTTATCTTGTCATCAATGCTCCAGTATCTGAGACTGTGATACTGATACAGGACTCATCTTGTCATCAATGCTCCAGTACCTGAGACTGAGATACAGGACTCATCTTGTCATCAATGCTCCAGTATCTGAGACTGAGATACAGGACTCATCTTGCCATCAATGCTCCAGTATCTGAGACTGAGATACAGGACTCATCTTGTCATCAATGCTCCAGTATCTGAGACTGAGATACAGGACTCATCTTGCCATCGATGCTCCAGTATCTGAGACTGAGATACTGATACAGGGCTCATCTTGCCATCAATGCTCCAGTATCTGAGACTGAGATACTGATACAAGACTCATCTTGTCTTCAATGCTCCAGTATCTGAGACTGAGATAGATACAGGGCTCATCTTGCCATCAATGCTCCAGTATCTGAGACTGAGATACTGATACAAGACTCATCTTGTCATCAATGCTCCAGTATCTGAGACTGAGATAGATACAGGGCTCATCTTGCCATCAATGCTCCAGTATCTGAGACTGAGATACAGATACAGGACTCACGGCAAAGTGTCAGATAGAAAGTGTAGTCACCAGCACTTGCTGTTCACACACACACTGGGGGTCCCGACCCACACATCAACACAGAACAACAATCCATCCCCTCTCCCTACACTGACCCTTCTCTCCGAGTCTGGTGTTGCTTGAAGTGATTCCAGCTGCTGCAGACTCGGGCTTGGGATCAGCATTCAGCTGGGAGCAGGACCCGGGAACAGGGAAGGACAGGGAATCAATGGGTGTGAATGGGAGAGGGATGGTGGGAATAATGGGAATGAGCCGAACCACTTGAAGTGCCAACCTGTCCTGGTCAGTCCACGTGCAGGCATCCTCTGGGCTGCTTCTGTCCACAGCCTGAACCTGAACCCGAACCTGAACCCCAACCCCAACCCCAACCCCAACCCTGAACCTGAACCTGAACCACTTCCTGCAGACTGACAGAGACATTCACCTCCCACACCGCTCTCGGGAGTCTCCGGGAGGTTTCATTCCATCCCGGGACATTCCCGGACAGTCCGGGTGTGGGGGCCAACCTCATGTTGAAATGTAGAGTGGAATATCCAAACTTCACTGCAACTTACTGCCGTACAGCACATTGTATTTTATAAAGATCTGATGAGTTTAGTGCGGCATTCATGAAAGATGTTACATTTGAAACTTGATCGGTTGAACAAAACACCACAAATGTTTATAAGAATACGGTTGAGAATCTGTGTATGGCACAGTAACTGTAATACTGAAAGGAGTTATCCTCTGTCTCTCTGATACAGATTTATCTTATGGGAGATACATACTTTACCGCTGCAGCACCGGGCACAGTGAACTTCACCTGGTTTGTTCTGTGAGTTATGGTGATGGCTATTCCCGTGCTGAGTGGACCTGGTCACCTCATCACCATCAACGGCTGAAAGTAATAGCATCTGCAGAACGTTCTCAGCCCATCATCAATGTCAAAGGGACCAACTTCGTGAATCGACTGGTGACCTCAGGGAAACACTTCGATGGCAAGGATTTCAATGTGAGGATTGTCCCCGTTGTGTTTCAAGATGCCGGAGTTTACGTCTGTTATCTGGAATCAAATCCATTTCCCACCATTGATCTAATCACAGTGAAAGGTAGGAGTCAGAATGTTGCCACTGAGTTTACTGATGAACTTATTGTTTAAAATGTAAACAACCTGCTTGTTTCCACAGTCACAGCTGAACCGTCTGATGCAGTGACTGAGGGAGACAACGTTACCCTGACCTGCTCTGTGTCTCACGTCACTGGGTCAATGAGACTGGTTTGGATCAATGGCGATGGCAAATGTGTTGGAGAAAAGGCACTGACTGGGAAAGAGAAATCACTGAGTCTGGTTATTCAGAAAGCTGAGAGAGGCAGAGGGAACTGGAGATGTGTTTTGTTTCATCAACACCTGCCCCGGCTTTTTGTCCCAGACTATCAGAAGGACAGTAGTAAGTGATAAGGGTTTGTTCTTCATACTTAGAGTCATGATTGAGTTTTGATGTCGCTTATTGGTCCTGACATTTGAGTGGAATATTTTCTTCTAGTTTGAGTTGTCTAACTCTGTTATGATCAATGAATTCTCAAATTTCAAATAACACTTCCTGAACACCCACTTCACCCCCCCTTCATTGTGCACGCATTTATCCCACCACCCAGTGATCCTATTCTCTTCCCTTCCTCTTTCAACTCATTTCCCACCCCTTCCAATTGCAGAGTTTTCCTTTTATGTTCTTGCTCCACTTCCACCCATATCCCTCCCTCTGTTACTGATCTGACTGTAGATCAGTCAGTATTAGTTGACCTGATCTATGTCATGTTTTACTGCATGCCGCTGTGTACTCAAACACTCATCTGGTTGAACCAGGATTTATATAAAGGACTTCAAGATTATGTAAAAGGAAACACTACAGAAACGAAACAGAAATGGGAATTGGAAATGAATATTATTATTACTGATGAAATGTGGGAAAAGACATGTCTTTTGTTCATACGTTAAACAGCCCCGCCTGTAGGGAGTTTGAATGGAAAACTAGAATGAGAGTATTTCAGACTCCTCTTATGTTAGCAAGATACAGCAACACCTCAGATTTATGCTGCAGACAATGCGGGAAGATTGGTGATCATACACATATGTTGGGGGATTGTCCCAAATTGTATCAATATTGGAGAGTCATTCAGATGGAGATCAAGCTAATCTTGGGGGTGGATCTACCTCTGGAGCCGGCATGCTTCATAATAGGAGAGACTCCAGAAAATATAGATACCAAAACATAGAAACATAGACAATAGGTGCAGGAGTAGAGGCCATTCGGCCCTTCGAGCCTGCACCGAGATTCAATATGATCATGGCTGATCATTCAACTCGGTATCCTGTACCTGCCTTCTCTCCATACCCCCTGATCCCTTTAGCCACAAGGGTCACATCTAACCCTCTTAAATATAGCCAATGAACTGTGTGGCCTCAACTACCTTCAGTGGCAGAGAATTCCACAGATTCACCACTCTCTGTGTGAAAAATGTTTTTCTCATCTCGGTCCTAAAAGACTTCTCTCTTATCCTTAAACTGTGACCCCTAGTTTTGGACTTCCCCAGCATCGGGAATAATCTTCCTGCAGCTAGCCTGTCCAACCCCTTAAGAATTTTGTAAGTTTCTATAACATCCCCCCTCAATCTTCTAAATTCTGGCGTGTCAGACATGCTTGCTTGGGCTGTTGCTGTTGATTGCAAAGAAGATGATTACAGAGTCATGGAGAAATGTAAACTCACCAAATGTTCAACAGTGGAGGGAAAGATTGAAAAGTGTATATATGATGGAAAGTATAACAGCTAAACTCCAGTTAAGGACGGATGCTTTCAACATTATGTGGACATTGGTATTACTACAACTGCCAAGACTGATTAAAGACACAATTTCTCCATAGCCCCAGTGGAGGGGAGGAGTTCGATTGGTATTGTACACGTGTATTTGGAACCATATGTACAGACATGTGTGTGACTGTGTATAAGTACATACATAGTGGCCATCAATGACAAAATATGTTATTCTAGTGACATACAAGTGAAGGTTTAACATAACGGGTGATTATATATTAAGTTGGATTAAATATGATGAGCTTGCGTGGGTGCCTGTGAATGTGATGCTTCTGTGACAGAACTCTAGGATGATCTGATGTGATGCTGACAGCTGCTGTGTGATTTGTATATCTTGTTTTGTATGTGGACTTTGTCTTGTTAATAAATGTTGAGTGTTGGCTCGAGGGGCTGAATGGCCAACTCCTGCACCTGTTGTCTATTGTCTTTTGTCAAAGATCCTTTCTTTGAATCTGACAAAACATGAACTCACTTCTTTCCCTTTCCACAGATACTGCTCAAACGGCTGAGTATTTCTAACATTTACAGTTCGTGTGCTCCTGGTTAGAGAGGATTGAAGCACAAGGGCAATATCCACTCTGTTGTCAGCAGTGCTCATTCAACTATTGTTCCAGGCTTAGACTATGATAGACATTTGTCCACTGTACAATGGGAAGTATCACAGCTGAATCAGCTACTTTATCAGCCAACCACCAGCTCCCATCTCCTGCCTGAGAAATGTCAGCTGATTGTAACCAAGAAATAGAAACTTGTGTGAATGTTTACAGTCTCTAACTGATGGCTACTGAGGCAAGTTGTGGCTCTCTGATCTTTGTACTCGGCTTGTACTCGCTAGAATTTAGAAGATTGAGGGGGGATCTTATAGAAACTTACACAATTCTTAAGGGGTTGGACAGGCTAGATGCAGGAAGATTGTTCCCGATGTTGGGGAAGTCCAGAACAAGGGGTCATAGTTTAAGGATAAGGGGGAAATCTTTTAGGACCGAGATGAGGAAAACATTTTTCACACAGAGAGTGGTGAATCTCTGGAATTCTCTGCCACAGAAGGTAGTTGAGGCCACAGTTCATTGGCTATATTTAAGAGGGTTAGATGTGGCCCTTGTAGCTAAAGGGATCAGGGGGTATGGAGAGAAGGCAGGTACAGGATACTGAGTTGGATGATCAGCCATGATCATATTGAATGGTGGTGCAGGCTCGAAGGGCCGAATGGCCTCTACTCCTGCACCTATTTTCTATGTTTCTATGTTTTTAAGTAAGGTAAGTTAATCTGGGGGAAAAAGACACAATGTGCTGGAGTAACTCAACGGGTCAGCCGGAATCGCTGGAGAACATGGATAGGTGAGGTATTGGGTTGGGACCCTACTTCAGACTAAAGGGCTGTGACCTGAAATGTCACCTGCCTAACCTGCTGAGTTTCTCCAACACCTTGTGTCTTTTATTGGTAAACTATCATCTGTAGTACCTTGTGTCTCAGTTAATATGGATCACAAGTTAAACTCAAGACTTCTGATCTAAATTAGTCAGTGTGGTTAATGCCTGGTCTTTGGGGGAGCTTTTGAATGATGCACATTTATTCTACAAATGTGAACTGTGTGTTTATTATTTTGACAGGGAATTACACTTTCATTATCAGATCTGTTGTAATTATCGGAGGCCTGGTTCTTCTCCTCGTCATTGTACTGGCAGTGGTGTGGTATCAAAGAAGGCACAAGCCTACAGGTAAAGTACATGAAGACATCCTTAATGCAGCACAGATACCCCCAAATTATCAATGACAATGTTATCTTTGTTACAAGGAGAAAAGAACAATATATTTTGGATAAGAAAAGTATGTGTTTGTGCTTATGTTGTTGACAAATTGATTTCAGACTTGTTGTGGTCAATTGAAGCATTATTTATGCAATGTGCATTGTCCTGTCTACCTGCGTTGCCATGAGGAGTCTGCTGTATGATGCTGTTCAGGTGGTGATCTGCAATGATCTGACCATGTGGTGATTGTGTCACCATCCCCTTTTACCACTTTCTGAAGGTACTTGGCATTTTAGTATTGGTTGTGTGTGTGTGTGTGTGTGTGTGTGTGTCAGTGTGTGAGTGACTGTGTGTGTGTGACTGTGTGAGTGTGTGAGTGTGTGCGAGTGAGTATGTGTGTGAGTCTGTGTGTGTGCGTGTGTGTGTGTCTGAGAGTGCGTGCGTGAGTGTGTGCGTGAGTGAGAGTGTGTGTGTGGCTGAGAGAGTGTGTGTGTCTGAGAGTGTGTGTGTCTGAGAGTGTGTGTGTGTGTATAAAGGGGGGTTGCACACAAGGTCACCGGGTCAAAGGGCATGACGCATGAAGCCGCTCTATACATCTGGAGGACATCGCAGCTTCCAGTATATGTTGTTAATACATGAAACGCCTACTTTCCTACCTGTTAACAACTGCCAAAATGGCGAATTTCTGTGCTGTAAATAATTGTGGAAGTCGGGGTAACCGTGAGAGACTTCTATCCTTCTTCAGAATTCCAAAAGTGAAGCGAAATGAAAGTAAAGAGAAGCGAGAGCTGAAGGGACAACAACAGCTAAAGTGCTTGGTGAACATTGGCCGTGCAGATATCGAGATTTAAAATATTGGGAATTATCGTCTTTGCTCACTGCATTTCATCAACAGCGAGGCATTATTTGTGTTTTTTCTTTGTCCCTTTGGTATCTAAAAAGTTTCCGAAGTGATAAATCTGGCTGTAAATTTTTTAAATCGCCCATGTTTCTGAAGTGGGTTTGTACATGCAAAAAGTAAATGCTTCTGAAGCTAAATGTATCATTAAAAATATCTCCAGACTTATGAGTGATGTGTAGAAATGTTTTCTATCATTATGCTATGGAGATGTATATTTTGGCAAATAATAAAATGGCCTGACAGCTTAAACACCCACTGTCTTTCAATAGGATATTGTCAATTTGCTGAGGTTGATTATGTCCAATTAACAACTAACAATGATGCCATTTCAGCTCAGCATTTAACACGATAATCCCCCAGCATCTGGTGAGCAAACTGGCACCCCTAGGTTTCAATACCATGCTATGCAACTGGATCCTGGATTTCCTTTCTGAAAGACCCCAGTCTGTGCGGTTGGGGAAGAACACCTCCTCGGTCATCACACTGAGCACCGGCTCCCCTCAGGGCTGTGTCCCGAGTCCGCTGCTCTTTACATTGATGACACATGACTGTGTCGCCAGGTCCACTACTAACCATATCATCAAATACGCGGATGACACAACAGTAGTGGGCCTCATCCGCAATAACGACGACCAGGCATATAGAGAGGAGGTGGAACAGCTGGTGAGCTGGTGCAGCAGGAACAACCTTCTCCTAAATGTGAACAAAACCAAGGAGATTGTCGTCGATTTCAGAAGGAAAATTCAGCCCAGTCACACTCCACTTTGCATTAACAACTCAGCAGTGGAGCAGGTGAAAAGGATCAAGTTCCTGGGGGTGCATATAACGGACACCTTAAACTGGTCCACAAACATTACATCTCTGGCAAAACGGGCACAGCAGCGGTTGTACTTCCTCCGCAGGTTGAGAAGTTTACACCTCCACCCTCCCATCCTCGCCACTTTCTACAGAAGCACAATTGAGTCGGTTATGACCAGCTGCATCTCTACGTGGTGCGGCAGCTGTACAGCTGCGGACTGGAAGTGCCTTCAGAGAGTGGTGAGGACAACGGAAAAAACCATTGGGACTTCTCTTCCTTCCATCATGGACATGGGGTACAAGCGCTGTCTGATTAGAGCTAAGGGCATTACCAGAGCCCCCACACACCCACAATTTGGACTGTTTATACTGCTTAACTCTGGGAGGAGGTACCGCAGCATGAAGAGCGGGACAACCAGGTTCTGCAACAGCTTCATCCCTCAGGCCATAAGATTACTGAAGAATCAACAAAACCGAGGCTAGAACTTTTAAATATCGACACTTTTTAAAAACTGTTTATATATATTTATTTTACAGATCCATGCTCATGAAACATTTTTTTGGACGCACCTAGCACTTTTACTTTTACTATTTACCTGATTTGGAGAGTCAAATGCAACGAAATTTCGTTCAAGGTGCACTGTGTCTAGGTGTATATCTGAATGACAATAAAGTTTTCATTCATTCATTTCTTGGCTTGCATCTGAATAAAATGTAATTCAAAACCCACGGCCTACCATCGGACTGGAGCGGAGTTTCCTGCCGGGACCGGCCGGGACTACAGCTTCGGTGGCGGCACAACGCTGGGACACCATCATGGAGCGGGCGATGCCTTACCGGGTCGCCGTGCGGTGAGCTCTGGAGTGCTGTGGCTGCCGACTCCAACATCCGAGGAGCTGCGGTCTGCGGAGCGTCCTGCCGTGGGTGGGCGGCGCTGGATTTAAAACACCGCGGTGCCTGGGATCTGTTGCCGAGATCGCCAGAGAGGGAGCTCCGGCCAGCGCGGCCTGTCGACTTCGGGTACCTCGGTCTGTGGAGCGTCTAGCCGCAGGTAGGAGGCGCTGGATTTAAAACACCGCGGAGCCTGGGATCGGTTGCCGAGATCACCAGAATCGGAGCTCCAGCCAGCGCGGCCTGTCGACTTCGGGTACCGCGGTCTCCAGGGAGGGAGCGGCCGCTCCAGACATTTCCAAGCCGCTGAGGAGTGTTCACCAGGCGCCGGAGTTCCAGCTTCCCGGCAAGAATCCTGAAAACATCGGACTGGCTGCGGAGGCCACAAATCAGCCCCGACCTCGGGTGATTCACAGAGGACGAGGACTTAACTTTATGATACCTTTCCCCAAAGTGGAAAACGTTGATTCTGTTGTGAGGGGACGTTCATGTTGAATTCTATAATGTGTTGTCATTTTTTCTTATTTTTAATTTTTTCTATGGATGTACGGAAACTTAATTATTTCTTTTATGTAAAGCACTTTGATTTAAACGCAAGTTGATTTAAACATGCTATATAAATACAATTTACTTACTTACTTACGTATGGTTTGTGATTTATTTACCCACACCCACCCAAAATCACCCTCACCCGCCGCTAAGCCACCCTCACCCGCCCCTAAACCACCCTCACCCGCCCGAAATCACCCTCACCCGCCCGAAACCACCCACACCCACCGAAACAACCCTCACCCGCCCAGAACCAGCCACACCCGCCCGAAATCACCCTCACCCGCCTGAAACCACCCTCACCCTCCCGAAACCACCCACACCAACCGAAACAACCCTCACCGGCCCCAAACCACCCACACCCACCCGAAACCACCCACACCGCCCGTACAGGGTCTTGGTGAGACCACACCTGGAGTATTGCGTACAGTTTTGGTCTCCTAATCTGAGGAAGGACATTCTTGCCATAGATGGAGTACAGAGAAGGTTCACCAGACTGATTCTTGGGATGTCAGGACTTTCATATGAAGAAAGACTGGATAGACTCGGCTTGTACTCGCTAGAATTTAGAAGATTGAGGGGGGGATCCGATAGCAACTTACATCATTCTTAGGGGGTTGGACAGGCTAGATGCAGGAAGATTGTTCCCGATGTTGGGGAAGTCCAGAACAAGGGGCCACACACACAGTTTAAGGATAAGGGGGAAGTCGAGATGAGAAAACATTTTTTTTCACACACAGAGAGTGGTGAATCTGTGGAATTCTCTCCCACAGAAGATAGTTGAGGCCAGGCTATATTTAAGAGGGAGTTAGATGTGGCCCTTGTGGCTAAAGGGATCAGGGGGTATGGAGAGAAGGCAGGTACAGGATACTGAGTTGGATGATCAGCCATGATCATATTCAATGGCGAATGGTGCAGGCTCGAAGGGCCGAATGGCCTCTACTCCTGCACCTGTTGTCTATGTTTCTATGTTTATCCAACAGTTACAGCCGCCACCGCCACCTCCATCATCAGGGTCCGGGTTCCACCTTGTTCCCGCCCAAAGCTCCAATCGCCAACCGCCAACCGTCCTCACTGTGTAGTCAATATAGTACAGTCTAGTGTAGACAACAAACAGTGTAGTTACAGAACACTGGTCAATATAGTACAGTCTAGTGTAGACAACACACAGTTTTTTTTTTTTAAATTCAATTATTAAAAATAATATTACACTACAATAAAACAAGCCAGAACCCACCACCATAATACAATACAAACATGCATCCATAATAAACTACTATACAACTATGATACAATCCTTATTGAGGATACATTCAACACCCTGCGGTGCCCAGCGGTCCCGGAACTCCCTCAGGGTGCCCGCAGACAGGGCGTATTCCCTTTCTAATCCCACCCGGGCACGGACGTAACCCCGGAAAAGGGGCAGGCAGCTGGCTCGGGTAGAGCCCTCCACCGTCTGGCGCCGGAAGACAACACACAGTGTAGTTACAGAACACGTGTGGTCAATATAGTACAGTCTAGTGTAGACAACACACAGTGTAGTTACAGAACACTGTGTGGTCAATATAGTACAGTCTAGTGTAGACAACACACAGTGTAGTTACAGTACACGTGTGTGTGGTCAATATAGTACAGTCTAGTGTAGACAAC
Source organism: Amblyraja radiata (assembly GCF_010909765.2). Classification (NCBI taxonomy): domain Eukaryota; kingdom Metazoa; phylum Chordata; class Chondrichthyes; order Rajiformes; family Rajidae; genus Amblyraja; species Amblyraja radiata. Next base: position 11,113,307 of record NC_045991.1, read on the forward strand.
ACAGTGTAGTTACAGAACACGTGTGGTCAATATAGTACAGTCTAGTGTAGACAACACACAGTGTAGTTACAGAACACGTGTGGTCAATATAGTACAGTCTAGTGTAGACAACACACAGTGTAGTTACAGAACACTGTGGTCAATATAGCACAGTCTAGTGTAGACAACACAGTGTAGTTACAGAACATTGTGTGGTCAATATAGTACAGTCTAGTGTAGACAACACAGTGTAGTTACAGTACACGTGTGGTCAATACAGTACAGTCTAGTGTAGACAACACAGTGTAGTTACAGAACACGTGTGGTCAATATAGTACAGTCTAGTGTAGACAACACAGTGTAGTTACAGTACACGTGTGGTCAATACAGTACAGTCTAGTGTAGACAACACAGTGTAGTTACAGTACACGTGTGGTCAATACAGTACAGTCTAGTGTAGACAACACAGTGTAGTTACAGAACACTGGTCACTATAGTACAGTCTAGTGTAGACAACACAGTGTAGTTACAGTACACGTGTGGTCAATATAGTACAGTCTAGTGTAGACAACACAGTGTAGTTACAGAACACTGGTCACTATAGTACAGTCTAGTGTAGACAACACAGTGTAGTTACAGAACACGTGTGGTCAATATAGTACAGTCTAGTGTAGACAACACAGTGTAGTTACAGAACATTGTGTGGTCAATATAGTACAGTCTAGTGTAGACAACACACAGTGTAGTTACAGTACACGTGTGGTCAATATAGTACAGTCTAGTGTAGACAACACAGTGTAGTTACAGAACATTGTGTGGTCAATATAGTACAGTCTAGTGTAGACAACACACAGTGTAGTTACAGTACACGTGTGGTCAATATAGTACAGTCTAGTGTAGACAACACAGTGTAGTTACAGTACACGTGTGGTCAATATAGTACAGTCTAGTGTAGACAACACACAGTGTAGTTACAGTACACGTGTGGTCAATATAGTACAGTCTAGTGTAGACAACACAGTGTAGTTACAGTACACGTGTGGTCAATATAGTACAGTCTAGTGTAGACAACACAGTGTTTTTTGTTTTTGTTTTTTTTTTTTAATTTTTATATCAAAAATATTTATTCAAATATTAAAATTGTATTTACAATACAATAAAACAAAACACCACCATAATACAAGATGAACAAATATGTAAGCAACTGCTAAACAACTATATTACAATCCTTGTCAAGGATACATTCAACCCCCCTCGGTGCCCAGCGGTCCCGGAACTCCCTCAGGGTGCCCGTAGACAGGGCGTATTCCCTTTCCATCCGCACCCGGGCACGGACGTAACCCCGGAAAAGGGGCAGGCAGCCGGCTCGGGTAGAGCCCTCCACCGTCTGGCGCCTTGACTCACGGATGGCCAGCTTGGCCAGGCCCAGGAGCAACCCAACCAGGACATCTTCAGCCCTACCCTCTCCCCTACGCACAGGGTGTCCAAAGATGAGGATGGTGGGTGAAAAATGCAGCCAGAAGGCAAGGAGCAGCCCCTTTAGATATTCAAACAGTGGCTGCAGCCTCACGCACTCCATGTACACGTGGTACACAGACTCTTCCAGCCCGCAAAAGTGGCAGGCGGCTGGCGAGTCTGTGAACCGCGAGAGAAACAGGTTGCAGGGTACACCTCGGTGCAATACCCTCCACCCCAGGTCCCCAATGTAGAGGGGGAGAATCCCTGCGTAGAGGGACCCCCACCGGGAGACAACACACAGTGTAGTTACAGAACACTGTGTGGTCAATATAGTACAGTCTAGTGTAGACAACACACAGTGTAGTTACAGTACATTGTGTGGTCAATATAGTACAGTCTAGTGTAGACAACACACAGCGTAGTTACAGAACACGTGTGGTCAATGTAGTACAGTCTAGTGTAGACAACACAGTGTAGTTACAGTACACGTGTGGTCAATATAGTACAGTCTAGTGTAGACAACACACAGTGTAGTTACAGTACACGTGTGGTCAATATAGTACAGTCTAGTGTAGACAACACACAGTGTAGTTACAGAACACGTGTGGTCAATATAGTACAGTCTAGTGTAGACAACACACAGTGTAGTTACAGTACACGTGTGGTCAATATAGTACAGTCTAGTGTAGACAACACACAGTGTAGTTACAGAACACGTGTGGTCAATATAGTACAGTCTAGTGTACACAACACACAGTGTAGTTACAGAACACGTGTGGTCAATATAGTACAGTCTAGTGTAGACAACACACAGTGTAGTTACAGAACACGTGTGGGTGGTCAATATAGTACAGTCTAGTGTAGACAACACAGTGTAGTTACAGTACACGTGTGGTCAATGTAGTACAGTCTAGTGTAGACAACACAGTGTAGTTACAGAACACGTGTGGTCAATATAGTACAGTCTATAGCAATGTTACAAAATTTTGAGATTTTAAAAATCAAGTCTGCAATTTATCCCATCAGATAAAGCATAACAATAAGTTTAATTTGACACCTAATTCACTTTCATATCTCAAGTATTTAAAAAGTTATGGCCATTTTCATACTGGGAAATGAGCATCTTGTTCCCTATTGATTTTCTATGGATATATCAAAAAAGCTGTGATCGTGAACAGTCAAAAGCCGATAACTTTCTTAAAAATTAAGAGAACTGAGTGAAATTTTCAGTTATCATAGATTGAAGCATTCTGAAACAAATATAAAATAATCTTACTTGGATGACCTGAAATTAAAGCATATAATTAGTTAGTTACCTAATGGTAGCTAATTTCAGACTTCAATTACTAGATCTAAACATCTATCCATTTCTTAATAAATGATTAACATTTTTAAATAGCCTAAATGTCCAAATAATATTCACAAATAATTCACAATAAAACATGAATTTTAAATCTCATTTACATTAATTTATAGACCAAATGGAAGGAATTTAGTGTTCAATTGCTGTAAATAAATGCCCATTTAAATCAGCTTTCCAGTGGGTCCCTGTGGAACGCGCTGGTTTAGAACGTTCACATTGCGGTAGATTTGTGCCCCAAATGCCCAGAAAAATACTGCGCGATATAATGGGCCCAAATTGAGCTACTCGCAATATTAAACTTTGTATAAAGGGATCTTTAGAAGCCCTTTTTAATGTAAAAATATACAACCCACCTTCTGCTATATGCTTTATGAGACCCTGTGGTTGGTGGCGGTCGCGGGTTTAGAGATGGATTTTTAAACTACTATAACTATTATACGAGGCCTTTAAAACTAATAATAGCTTTTGCGACGGGGACTTCCAGCGATTTTTCGTTAATAATTAACTAGGCTGAACATCTTCGATTTGAACAGCCTAGAGAAAATCGCGTTTTAAACCCGCCCCCTCTAAACGGCGCCAAAATCGCGCACACCCTCAGCAGCAGATTTTCAAAGACGCTTCAGGTAGGCTTTGCAACATACCTACAGTCTAGTGTAGACAACACAGTGTAGTTACAGAACACGTGTGGTCAATACACTACACTGTAACTAGACGGACGGAGCTGAGGTAAATAATGTTGTCTAGATATCGTGTAGTTGTAGTTATAGTATAAATATAGTGTAGGGTAGTACAGTGTAGTGTAGTCTAGTGTAGTGTGTGTGTGGTCAATAGAGTGCAGCTACAGTCTAGTGTAGACAACACACACAGAGCTGAGGTCGATAATGTCTAGTATAGTAGATAGATAGATAGATAGATAGATAGATAGATAGATAGATAGATAGATAGATAGATAGATAGATAGATAGATAGATAGATAGATAGATAGATAGATAGATAGATAGATAGATAGATAGATAGATAGATAGATAGATAGATAGATAGATAGATAGATAGATAGTTAGCCTTTTTTGTCATTCAGACCGAAGTCTGAACGAAATTGCAGCAGTCATACATATAATACAATAAAAACAACAATAAACACATATTAACATCCACCACAGTGTGTCCACCCAGCATCACCTCACTCTGATGGAGGCAAAAGTCTTAGGGCTGCAGTCTCTTCCCTCGTCTTCTCCTTCTGCGCTGAGGCGATACCCCACCGGGCGATGTTATAAATCAGTCCCGCGGCTCATACACCGCGGCCCGGGGTGGTCGAAGCTGCCGCCCACCAGTCCTGCAGAAGCAGCCGCTGGCCCGTGGCCGAACCCCGGACTCAGGCCACCGCCGCCAGAACACCGTCCCAGCCACCGGAGCATCCGTTCCAGCCCCGAGCCGGATCGCCCTCACGTGAGTACTGCCACCGTCTCGTCCTCGGGCTGGGCCGCCCCGACCGGGCGCCGCTCCTCCCTCGGGCTGGGCCGCCCCGACCGGGCGCCGCTCCTCCCTCGGCTGGGCCGCGCCGACTGGGCGCCGTTCCTCCCTCGGGCTGGGCCGCCCCGACCGGGCGTCGCTCCTCCCTCGGGCTGGGCCGCCCCGACCGGGCGTCGCTCCTCCCTCGGCTGGGCCGCCCCGACATGGGCGCCGCTCCTCCCTCGGCTGAGCCGCCCCGACTGGGCGCCGTTCCTCCCTCGGGCTGGGAACGCCGTACCTCCCCGAGCTCGGCCACTCCGACGGGAGCCTCGTTCCACCCTCGGCAGGCCGCCCTCACGGGAGCGTCACAACCCCTCACGGGAGCACTGTTCCAGCCCTGAGCCGGACCACCCTCACGGGAGCGAGCTCAGGGCGAGTCCTGACGGTCTCTGCCTCCTGAGCCTCGAGGTCGCCAGCTCCGCCATTAGGCCTCAGCGCAGACGGAGGCAGAGAAGGGGAATACGACAAAAAGTCGCATTCCCCCGCAGGGAGAGACAGCAAGCCCCGTTTCAACCCCCCCCCCCCAAAACAGAAACTAAAAACCAAAACTAGACTAACCAAAACGAAAATAAACAACACAAAAAACACAAAACAAACAGGACTGCCGGAGAGCCGCTGCAGCCAGAGCCGCGCCGCCACTAGGATGGGGATCGACACCCATGAGGGCTGGTGCTGGCTGAAAGGGCTAGTACGGCCTAGAAGGGCCGAAGAACCAATTTGGACTAGTGTTAGATGGGCCAAATGACGTCCAGAAATGAAAATTGGCAAAAATTTGGTCAAGATTTTGAGTTTTTGGTTTTGAGATCGACACACAAGAGGGTTGGTGGTGGCTGAAGGGGCTAGTACGGGCTAGAAGGGCCGAATAACCAATTTGGTCTAGTGTTAGATGGGCCAAAGTGGCATCCAGTAATGAAAG